>NW_021703778.1:110459431-110546203 GCF_005190385.1 Monodon monoceros
ACACACAGAGATGCACACACAGAGACACACACAGACACACACACACACACACAGAGACACACAAAGACACACACAGATGCACACACAGACGCACACACACAAACACACACACACAGATGCACACACACAGACACACACAGACGTGCACACACAGAGACACACATACACAGACACACACACATACACACATACACACGTTTCTTTATTCTATTTAAAGATTCTGTAAAATCATGTGCTATTGTGCTTGATTATCCTTATAGTAAATAAGAATATCCGTCTAAAATGAACTTTGTCTCTCCTACTGTAACTCTAATTCATTCCTGATTTTAAAACCTACTAAAATACAAAAACAAAAAAGTATTATAAAGACTTGTTTGTGGGTGGCTGTAGGTACTTGATATAGGTTACTTTCTTCCCGTTCCTTAGTTAAGATCACAATCTGGTCAAAAAAACAACTGGGTTGGAAATGAATAAAATTTCGCAGAAAGGATTTTTGCCCATTTTTCAAAATTTGGGGGGTGGGGGAAGGGCAGGATGTTTCTACTTGATTTTAATTAATTTTAGCCAATTGTGTTTGGCTCTAGTTTTCTTATAGTAATGATTAGTTGAAAAAGTAGATGTCTAACAGAAGGGATTGATTAAAGAAAGTATAACGTTACAAAATAGTATGTATAATACGTACAAAAGTTACAACATAAACTGATTGCTGTAAATTGAATTTTCTAGTATTTAGCAAAATATCTTATTGCATGAAAAAAAACCAGGTAAAATAACCTAAGAGTAAATTAGAAAGTGTTTTTAAATCCTAGAACCTTTTCTTTTGTTTTACTATTTTAGGGATTTTTTTCTTTAATACAAAAATAATGTATACTTATTTCTATAATTACAAGAGGATAAAAAATGTAAAGATAACCCATAATTACATATATCAGAAATAACCACTGTTAACAAATTGGTATATATCATTTTTTCATGTATCTATGTGCAAAAATGAAATGATTTCAAACATATTGTTTTATTACCCTCCAAAAACTACTTTCCCACTTCTCCCTCCAAAAAAGACACTAACGTGGTGACATAATTAATGTTAATAGCTTATCCTCAGAAAGAGCTTGAAGAAGGGCTAGAGGGAGGTGTGAACTCCTGGACCCCTGTGACAGATCAAGGCTTCATCCCACAGTTGGAGTTCAGTACTGTGCTGCATGGAACATGCTAGAAACAAAGGCTCAGTCCCTCTGAGCCTTCATTTCCTTGCCCACCACATGAGGATAACGATGTTTGTATCTCACAAATACTCTAACAAATGGGGTCAACTTTTAAATGAGCTTTGAGCTTTGGAAAAATAGCGGCATAGTATTTTATTATGTTGCTGCCTGCTCGTTATTGGTATTATTGTTATTAAATTCCTGGGTTTGAATTTAAGCACTCTTTTTTAGAATATCTCTGCTGACTAGCCCTATGGCACCCTAATCACTCCTGGACTCTGCTGTTGTTGCTTTAAAATTTGTGAATTCTAACTTACTTGAATAAGCATTCTTAAGCCTCTTCCATGGAATTTTTTGGTAAATTCCCATGTGGACAGCGTGGTATAGGGGTTGGGTTTTACCTTGTATTGGTATTTCCTGCACCATCTCTCTGTTACCCCCCAAGCCCACATCACAGTGATATTTACAATGTCCAAGTCCATGGTGGCTTCTCCATGTAGGGGAGACACTGTCATCCCACAAGCTTCCCTTTGTAGAGGAATGGGAGGTGCGGGCCACTGAGATTCTCGTGGGAGGTTGTCCAGATGGGAATTGTCAAGGCTGGGAAGTGAATTATGCTGCCAGGAAAGATTGCTGAAGCCAGTAAGCCCTTGCTGAAGGTTGCCTGAGGCCATTTCATCAGTAACCCCTGCTGCAACACAAGGACTGAGAAATGGCCAAAAAATTAACACAACCCCACCCTATCCTTGGCCTCCACCTCAGCCTTTATAATGTTGAGTCCTCAGAGCCCACAAACAAGGGAACCTTTATTGAAAACATGGCTATGCCCTTGTTCATTTAAGCCTCACTGTCTTTACCAAGTACCGAGAAACCTACTCATGGACACACAGGACAATCTCCCAAAACACAGGTGCTGGTCTCCTAAGGACATACAGGATTTTTCTAAACTAAGTAAGGTTTTTTTCCTCCTCTACCTCTGTATGTGTTTCTTTTCCTTCTAATTCTGATTTTAATTCTTCTTCAAAACCTTACTTTTCTCATTCTCCATGAATTCCTCTTTCACGAAATGAACAGAAGACACTTTTACTAAGAAAAACGTCCACGAACCATGCGTAGCCTCACATGAATTCACAAGCAGGCACTGAGATGATGGGAGTCTTTCACAGACACTTGGTGATTTTCTGTCCCACGGGACAGACAGCCTGACCCTCTGGCCCCCACCTGCACACTCACAACTATTCAGGACCAGCCAGGGAGCCAAGCTTTGACGATAACAGGCGAGAAAACAGGTGTCTTCCGCAGAGCCTGGTGCTTCCCAGATGGGAGAAGCGATTAAGGAGAACAGGAAGTGTCCTCTGCAAAGCTGGGGACAGACTGAGAGCCGTGCTGTTCTGCTGAAAGTGCCAAGGTCATTAGTAAATGGTTGGAAACTATTGTTCAGAAAAGGAACTTGTACAAACGTGAAACTCTCTCAACAGCCCTGTTTAAATTTACCTCAAAACAAAGGGTTGTCAATGAAGAGTTGGACTGCTTCCCCGCCCTGGGTTTAACCACACGCAGACACCTCGTAAATCTCCCAGCTCTTATTCTGGGTGCTCCCCGAGTGACAGCGACATCTCCTCCCTGCCCTTCCCTTAGTGTGCCGTGAGCCCCCAGAGACCTCACTTCAAAATACACAAAGGCTGAAAAGCATCCCCACCTTGGAAACTAGTCCCTAGTTCTCCACTATGGAAATTTAGGAACAATGATAAAAACTAAGTTACTAAATTTATTTCCCTCTAGGGTTCTGTGAGGGTCCAACACATTTTAAAACAGCATTTTCCAGTCACCTTCCTGCTTCGCCCTTTCCAGGGTGGAACCTTCAGCGCACTGACCTCATCATCTCCCACTGGCAGGAAAGCAGCCGGATTCCCTGGGGCACAGCAGGGCCCAGTGAGGAAGCTACACAAGGTACTGCCCGTGTAAAGCCTGGCCTGGTCTGGATTACTCACACTCTCTCTCTAATAGGCCGTATGTTACAGGAAACTGGTCCCAGAGCCTGGGTCTCAGGGCGACTCCCACCCCCCAATACCTGGGTCATGGGTAAGGCTCCCAGGGGCAGGAAGCAGAGGGAGGCTGGAGTTTGTGCTTTCAAAAGATCAAAGAGACAATGAGGGCCCAAAGATGGCAAAGTGGCTCTGATACCAAAATTCATGACTGTATGTGTCATCCGACATTTACAGTCTCCACATACTGGGAAGATTGAAGTGTGCTCCCACTTACAGGCTGGAGAGATACTAGCTCCAAGGTTCCCAAACCCAGCTGCCCAACAGAACCCACCAGGGTGTTTTTTTTTACTGAAACATATATTCCTAGGTCCTCAGAATGACTAAGTCAGAATTTCCAGAAGTGGGGCCTGGAAACTGAATTTTTCAGGCCCTGGAGGGGCCTAGTTGCAGAGTCAGGTCTGAGAATGGCTGCGTGAGATGGCTTTCTGTGCCCCCTTCCCCAAGCCTAGAGACCTGGACGTGTTACTGAGTTATCCTGGAATTCGTGGCCTGCCCACACGATCCCAGATACACCGCTAAAATGCACTTCCTTGGGAAGAAACAAGAGAAAGAAAATGAAAGACAGAAACACAAATTCATTCCTAGCATAAACAAAAACACTGCAGCCCGGTCCTCCACTTCTGCCCAAGATGACTCTTCCCCAGCTCACAGGGCACAACTTTGAGAAGGGAGAGAGAGAAAGACAGTTAGTTGCAAGGCTGATGCTTGAAGCTTGAAGTGGGTTCCTCTCTGTAGACCTGTGCCACAGCCATGCACCCACTTTGTATGAGCCACTGTCCGCATGGGTATCCCACATAACTCTTGAGCTACTTAACTCTTGAGTAATTCCTCAAGAAACAGCACTGCCTTCTCACCTCCTGCAATGCATGGAGAATCTACACGCCCATGCCTATACACACATGCAGAGCTCAGCACAAGGGGCTACCCTTCTCGGGAGAACAAACTCTCCTGGTGGGACTGCCTCTGCCTTTAACCCAAACCCAAGTGGTTCTCCTGCCACAGCACTGGACCTCAACCCCAATTCTGTACCGTTCGTGATACAAAGGGCAGCCTCGATTCATGCTTTAGAGAGGGCCATGCAGTTTATGACCAAAGGAAGAATAGAAATGATACCATTTTCAAACTGAACTGGATCCCTTCTTCTACCCTCTAGCTCAAGTTCATTTCTCAGGCCCTCCTCCAAAAAGATCATCAAAAAACAAATGCTGTAAACATCAAAAGGTTCTAGAAGAGAAGGTACAGAAGTCCATTCCCCTCTCCTCCAGGAGCGTACCCTGACCCAACACACACATACTAAAGGTAAACGTGCAAAAGATATAACCAAAATAACCAAAAGTTATTTTTATGTGCCATCCCTCAAAGAAGAAATAGAGACAGTGAAAATATTTACATTATCCAACTTGGACAATACAAATCCATATCCATCTACAAAACTGATTTTAACCAAAGAAAAACTGTAATAATAGTCATTGCCACACCTCAGACGGTTCCATTGTTTTGCTCTGTGATAGCCACTTGAAAAACAAATTATTTTATAGGCACCTGGCTCATTATGTATTACAAATTAAATCTTCATTTATCTATACGCTGCAAACAGTACCTATCCATCGCCATCACTTAAAAACCCATTGCCCTTCTTTCTAGCCTTGTTAATTTCCAGATGCTAATTAAATTTAAACTCATAAAAGTATCTGTTTAGCATGCATGACAAGATCGTCCTTCAATATCCATTACCCACTGTATATTCCAGCATGTTTACCCACAGTTTTCTATTTGCTTTGTCATCTATATGCCTCAATTTCAAGGGACAGACTGGAGATTTAACCTGGAATTCAATCTCTCTCTTATTTCAATTCTACCCAAGTTGTACCCTCTGCTTGATGGCTTCATAAGCAACTTTCTTTCAAAATTGCTAAGAAGAATGACTTCCACATAATAGCACTTAAATAGGGAATAGAAGGATGATAAAGAAATTCTGGAGGAAAGCTATATTTCAGCCCCTTTTCACCAGGACATTACACAAAAAGAGAAGACTTGCAGTCTCTGGAGACCCACAGTCACTTATTGCCCTAATAAGGCTGACAGTCTAAAAGCCACACAGATAATACATGGTGTTGTTCACGATCAGCACCTAACATAAAACACGCTACCACCCCACAGGAGTGTCCTGAAGGCCTGGGAGAGGATTCAGAGTATCACCCAGCAGAAATGATATTCACATTCTCTCTTCTCACTAACACAAGTCCTCAAAGCAGGGAAACAGCAGAAAAGAGAGAAGAGCTCTGCCTCAAGGCGGCTGTGTTCTGCTCAGAGGTGTCTCTGCTCTGACCTACCTTTCTCAGCTGGAGGGATGTTCTCTCAAGGACTTACACTGGTCCTTCAGATGTGTCTGGCCCATGTGAGGACGTCCACGCCTCCATGCCCATGTCAAAAGAGAAAGGGAATGTGTCACCACAGGCCCAAACAATTACCCTTTGCATCAGGGTATAAGTGAAGGCTCCACAAGGATAAAGATAGTCTGTACTACCACCTCACCTTCATTTAGCCCAAGAAAACGTAATATAAACACTTGGAGTCACAATTCCACACAACAGAGCCTTCCTTATCCCCTCCAGCCTTTATCACAAAGCTTGACAAACTTTTCTATAAAAAGCCAGATAGTAAATATTTTAGGCTTTGAGGGCAACATAAAATCTCTGTTGTATATTCTTTTTCTTCTTCTTTTCCCAACTTTTAAAAATGTAAAATCCACTCTTAGCTGGTGGTCCATACAAAAACAGACCACAGGCCAGATTTGGCTTATGATCCATAATTTGACAACCTCTATCTTATTATAAAATATGAAGTAAAAAATGTATGAGTTCTTCAATTCATGTAAAATACAAACTCCTTTTAAAGAAAAAAGAATCCTCATTGTCTTTTTTTTAATATAAATTTATTTTATTTCTTTATTTTTGGCTGCATTTGGTCTTTGTTGCTGTGCGTGGGCTGTCTCTAGTTGTGGTGAGTGGAGGCTACTCTTCATTGTGGTGCGCGGGCTTCTCATTGTGGTGGCTTCTCTTGTTGCGGAGCACAGGCTCTAGGTGCACGGGCTTCAGTAGCTGTGGCATGTGGGCTCAGTAGTTGTGGCTTGCAGGCTCTAGAGCGCAGGCTCAGTAGTTGTGGCACACGGACTTAGTTGCTCTGTGGCAGGTGGGATCTTCCCGGACCAGGGATCGAACCCCTGTCCCCCGCATTGGCAGGCAGATTCTTAACCACTGCACTACCAGGGAAGCCCCTCATTGTCTTTTAAGTGTACATCCACAGACCCCTGGGTACCACAAATCCCAAACTGAGGACCACATTAAAATTAAATCTGTGACTCTGAGGAATCCCATATCACCAACGCAGATGAATATACAAAATAAATTATCAGTACTATTATAAGGTGGTAGTGGTCAGAGGATCCAAAATAGCCTTAAATTAATGTTTTTAGATTGCCTTTGAAATGAAAATCAACCTTTAAAAGTTATTATCTAAAATATAGCTGTGCACTCCCAGAGGTCTACAGTCAGTACCACACATTGAACATGTAACACATTTCTATCATTGGCAAAACTCTGGTTAACATGACAATGATCTCACTGAACAAAATGTGTGGCAAAGCAGTATTTGCCCCATCTTACCCCTCCCCCACCTCACACTTCTAACCTGTTTGAATTGACTGCCATCCTTAGGGGTATGAAGAAGTGAGGTGGTATTAGTTAGCATGTTGAGGTCAGAGGACCAATACACTAAATTCTCAACTTCTAAGTTCAAAAAGCCTTATTACAGGTAAAACACTGATGATGGCTAGGAGTCAATGAGTTCTAGCTGAGTCAAGTTTTTCCACTTTCTGCTCCAGCCCTTCATTCCAGACTGAAGAAAAAACAAAAACAAACAAACAAAAAAAAACCCTTTGGGGCTTCCCTGGTGGCGCAGTGGTTGGGATTCCGCCTGCCGATGCAGGGGACACGGGTTCGTGCCCCGGTCCGGGAAGATCTCACATGCTGCAGAGCGGCTGGGCCCGTGAGCCATGGCCGCTGAGCCTGTGCATCTGGAGCCTGTGCTCCGCAACCGGAGAGGCCACAACAGTGAGAGGCCCGCATACAGAAAAAAAAAAAAAAAAAACCCTTTGAGTTGAGTTAAATTAAGGAAGCAAAGTTTGGAAAGGGGGTTATAGAAAGTTAGACATGAGTATCAGAGGGGATCAGAGGGAGTTATGGAATCTAACTTAAGTTTGAAGATCCCAGGATAGCTGATTTGTGCTTTGATTCCTGTTCAGAATTTTGAAAGGTAGCTGTATCATGGATGTGTCCTTTCCATAAGTGCATTGGGTGGAGGCAATAGAAATAGACCCAGGGATAACACAGATATTGGAATTAGCCAACAAGGACTTTAAAACAACTACTTCAATCTGAATAGACATTTTACCAAAGAAGACATAGATGGCCAATAGGCACATGAAAAAAATGCTCAACACTGTTAATCATCAGAGAAATGCAAGTTAAAACCACAAGGAAATATCACCTCACACCTGTCAGAATGACTATTATAAAAAAGAACACAAATAATAAACGTTGGAGAGGATGTGGAGAAAAGGGACCCTTCATACACTGTTGGGAATGTAAATTGGTGCAGCCACTGTGGAAAACAGTATGGAGGTTCCTCAGAAAACTAAAAATAGAACTATCACATGACCCAGCAATTCCACTTCTGGGTATATTTCTGAAAAAAATAAAAACACTAATTCGAAAAGATACATGCACCCCAATGTTCATAGCAACATTATTTACAATTGCCAATGGAAGCAACCTAAATGTCCACCAACAAATGGATGGATAAAGAAGATGTGGTACATATATATATATATATAAAATGGAATACTACTCAGCCATAAAAAAGAATGAAATTTTGCCATTTGCGACAACATGGATGGACCTAGAGGGTAATTATGCTACGTGAAATAAGTCAGATATCACTTAAATGTGGAATCTAAAGAGTAAAACTAGTGAATATAACAAAAAGACTCACAGATATAGAGAACAAACTAGTGGTTACCAGTGGGGAGATGGAAGGTGAAAGGGGCAAGACAGGGTTAAGGGATTAAGAGGTACAAACTTTTATGTATAAATTAAATAAGGTACAAGGATATATTGTACAACACAGGTAATATAGTCAATATTTTATAAATAACTATAAATGGAGTATAACCTTTAAAAGTTGTGAATCACTATGTTTTACACCTGAAACATATATATATTGTACTATATACCTCAATGAAAACCACACCAAAAAATAAATAAAATAAAACAACTACTTCAAATATGTTCAAGAATTTAAAGGTGAAGATGGACATAACAAGTGAACCAGTGGATGATCTCAGGAGATAAATAGGTACTATTGAATAAAACGATGGAAAGTCGAAAACTGGAAAATACAATATTTGAAATGAATAATTCACTGGGTGAATTTTTCAGCATATTGGTCACTATAGAAGAAAAGGTCAATGAACTTAAAGATGCAGCAATAGACACTACAGACTGAAGCACAGAGAAACAGAAAGCTGAAAAATATCAACAGAGCCTCAGTGACAATATCAAGTAGTCCAACATACTTGTTATTAGAGTCATGAAAAGAGAGGAAAGAGAATGGGGTAATATAATGAAATATATTTGAGTAATGCAGTGAAATAATATAATGAAGACATAATTCTCCAAACTTGATAAAAACAATATATCAACCCACAGATCCAGTAAGTTCTACAGACTCCAAGCAGAATAAAAACAAAGAAAACAACACCTATTCACATCCCAGCAAGGAGCTGAAAACCAAAGTGAAAGACAAAATATTTTAAGAAGCTAGAGAAAAGAAGATACATTACATATAAGAGAAAAACAATAAAGATTACTACTGACTTATCATCAGAAAAGGTGGACTATAGAAGACAATGGAATGACATTTCTAAAGTGCTCAAAATAAAAACTGTCAACCTAGAATTCTATATCCTGCAAAAATATTTTTCCAAAATGAAGGAAAAAAATCAAGATATTTTCAAATTTGGGAGAATTGGTCCCCAGAAGATACGTGCTGCATTTAGAAACATTAAAATGACATTCTTGAGGATGAAAGGAATTACACCAGATAAAAATTTGGTTATATGTAAACAAATGAAAAGTTTCACAAATAAAAAACACAGGGGTAAGTATACAAGGAGCATTTTTTTCTTGTTTCTTAATTTCCTTAAAAGATAATTAACTAGTCAGGACTTCCCTAGTGGCGCAGTGGTTAAGAATCCGCCTGCCAATGCAGGGGACACGGGTTCAAGCCCTGGTCCAGGGAGATCCCGCATGCCACGGAGCAACTAAGCCCATGCACCACAGCTACTGAGCCTGCGCTCTAGAGCCCGCGAGCCACAACTACTTAGCCTGCATGCCACAACTACTGAAGCCCACGTGCCTAGAGCCCATGCTCTGCAACAAGAGAAGCCACCGCAATGAGAAGCTCAAGCACCACAACAAAGAGTAGCCCTCGCTCGCCACAACTGGAGAAAGCCCGTGTGCAACAATGAAGACCAAACGCAGCCAAAAATAAAATAAATTTTAAAAAGAAAGATAATTAACTAGTCCATCAACAGATGAATGGTTAAAGAAAATGTGTTATATATATACGATGGAGTATTATTTAGCTTTAAAAGGAAATGAAATTCTCATACATACTACAACATGGATGAATCTTGAAAACATTATGCTAAGTGAGATAAGCCAGACCCAGAAGGACAAATGTTGTATGATTCGTCTTATATGAGATACTTAGGCAAATCCATACAGAAAGAAAAACTAGAAGTTACCAGGGGCTGTAGGAAGGAGGGTATAGGGAGTTATTGCTTAATAGCCACAGAGTTTCTGTTTGGGATAACAAAAATTTTGGAAATAGATAGTGCTGATGGTTGCACAACATTTTGAATGTAATTAATGTCACTGAAATGTACATTTAAAAACAGTTAAGTTCCTTGGTGGCCTAATGGTTAGGATTCTGGGCTTTCACTGCCTGGCCTGGGTTCAACCCCTGGTCAGGGAACTAACTTTTTTTGCAAGCCATGTGGCAAAAAAAAAAAAAAAAAAGTTAAAATGGCAAATTTTGTTATATATGTTTTACCACAATTTTTTAAAGTAATCATGTAATATACCAAAAACTAATGAACCATGTACTTTATGTGGGTGAATTTTATGGTATGTGAATTTATATCTCAATTAAGCTGCTTTTTTAAAAACACAATTAATTGTATAAAACAAAGATAACAATGTATTGTGGTGTTTATAACAGGTGTAGAAGTAAAATGTAATACGACAAAAACACGAATGATGGGAGGGAGATAAATGGAAGCTTACTACTGTAGGAGTCTTACATTTATGTAAAGTAGAATAATATTAGTTGAAGGCAGACTGTGATAATTTAAGGAGGTATATCATAATCCTTGGTGCAATCAGTAACGTACATACATACGTATATACGTAAGGCATAGCTGACAACAACAAAAACAAAGAAGTAAACAAAAGTGATGGAAAAATCCATTTCCAAAACAACCCAGGTTCATGGTAGTTAAACTTTGTTCCCTAAGGTAATTTTCTCCTGAATCACCTCCTTCAATTGTTCAGGAAACACTGCAGTGCCATCTGTGAAGGCAGAGCTTCCCAGCCAGAGCTCATCGGTATGCCACAAATGGGTTATAGATATTCTACAAGATATTAATCCCCTCAGCCTTGGAGGTGACAACAGGGTATGTGGGGTGACCCATGCCCACAGGCAGGTCACCTCTATCCTCAGATAGCCTCATCTGATGCTCCCTAGAAAGTGCCCAGAGTTGAGCAGAATCCAATGGCATGCTACACGGTCCCTGCAGGCAGCAGTCTCAATGAGCACCATCTAGGCCTCATCACCTGATAAGATGTGCTGAGTACAACAAAGGAAGTGCTCTACCCCCGCCATCTACAGAGCACACATTCACTGCAAAGCACACCTCTGTCACAGTGAACATGGGGCTTTTGCAGCTACTAGGGAATTTCTTGTTCCAGATGTCCAGGGACTGCAGCATGCAACCCATGATGCAGCTGGGCAGTGAGGGTCACTGTCAGGGCTGGGAGACGGGGGGGAGGCTCCTCAGAGACACACTTCAGGCAGTGGCCCCAAATCTCTGTCTTTGTATATATAACAAGCTATTTCTCCCCACTTGTGGCTTATGTGCCATTTTAGTAGTGTCCAAGTTACCAGCAAGTGATTGCTCAAACCATGTATGCAGTTGATATGCAAAAGTTCTATTGGATTAAAGTCCATTACAATTATAAGATATTTTAATAATGCATTTGTCAACAAAAATAAAAGAAGAACTGTCAAATCTTGTAAACATAATTTAAGCTGTGTTAAAAAGGTTGTTTAAAAATTTTTTTAATGTTTTAGCACTTAATTGTGTAAGCAAATTTTTTGTCAAGTAACTCTCATAATTGAAGAGATCAGAATTTTTAAAGCCTTGGTTAGGAATTGCATGTAACCACTTCAAATATAAAATATGAAATTAAAAATGTTAATTTTAATCAAACTTCTCATTTAAAGCAAATGAGAATTTATTTATTACATTTTTGGAAAGATTTTATTTGTAACACTTATATCAATACTAGTCTTACATTTGATATCTTCCCTAATATTTTTGATTTTTTCATATGATAATTACAAAAATATATAATAGATTTTTTCACCAAGCCCTATGTAGACACTCACAAATCTCCATAGTTTATCTCAATGTGTTGTACAAATAACATTTTCTGTGTTTGCCATGATGTGACAAAAGTTGGGAACCAGTGTAAACTGAGGCTGTCAAGTCTGAAACTGCTATAGCCATTGGATTACTAATAGGAGAAGCTCTGGAGAAGGAATAAAGGACAAAGGTCACACACTGGAAGGCAGGTCAGAAGACAGAGAGAAATCTAGATCATGTGAAAATGTTTTGATAATGTTAATGTATTTCTAATCCGAAAGAAAGTTTCCATATCGACGTGAATGCACTGTTAGAGCAGTCACACTGCAGGCAGCTTCCACACAACTGCAAGGGCACTTTGGGTTGGGTTTTTGTCCCTGGCAACCAAAAGAATACTAAATGATCCATTCCTGGTAGGAAGGGGATCTTGTAACCTAGAAAGTAGATATACTTGAAAGTTACACTCTTAGGACTTCCCTGGTGGCGCAGCAGTTGAGAGTCCGCCTGCCGATGCAGGGGACATGAGTTCATGCCCCGGTCCGGGAGGATCCCACATGCCGCGAAGCGGCTGGGCCCGTGAGCCATGGCCGCTGAGCCTGCACGTCCGGAGCCTGTGCCCCGCAACGGGAGAGGCCACAACAGTGAGAGGCCCGCATACCACAAAAAAAAAGTTACACTCTCAGAGGGGCAGCTACTATTAGTAGGAAAAGTTTATTGCTTAAATCAGGGGTCAGGCAACTTTATACCAAAAGTGCCTGATCGTGAATATTTTAAGCTTTGTGGGCCACATGGCCTTTGTTGAAATAGTCAACTCTGCCCTTATAGCATGAAAGTGGCCATAGACAATACATAAAAGAATGAGCATGGCTATGTTCTAATAAAACTATGAACACTGAAATTTGAATTTTGTGTAATTTTCACGTCACTTAATATTATTCTTCATTTGATTGTTTTAACCATTTTTAAATGTAAAACCCATTCTTAACTCATTAGTGTAGAAAAACAGCAGTAAGCAGGATTTGCCCTACAGTTGGTAATTTGCCAACCCCTGGCTCAGATCCCCCTCGCTAGATGAGGTGATGGCCCTCTATCGCCCTCCCAGGGCTGGAAAAGTAAGAGGTGTCCCTGGCTCAAAGTGGAAGGGACTTTTTATTAGATTTCCTCCAAGGCTAACTGTGCTTGGATGAGAGAACAGCCCAATGGCAACAGTAAAGAAATGCTTGCCCATCTTCTGAACTTCAAGTGTGTTTGTGACTGGCTACAACAAGTAAGCTTATGCTCTTTCTAATAACAGACTCTTCCTGCCACACGCCTCCAGACACTGTAGGACTTAGAGGTAAGATTATAATTCTTTCTTAATCCTGAACATTCTTGTACAATGAGATCCATTCCAATCTCTCCACTCTGTGAAGACATTGCAGGGAAAGACCTTCTTGGCTAGTACACAGTAGAAATTCTCTGAAATGGTGGGATGGTCTTAAAGCAGAAGGGGAAAAAAGTCTCAGTGTAGGTATAGAAATGGGAATGGTACACTCTTTCCCTCCCTAGAATTAGACTATGGCTCCTGAAGAAGGAAAATTATTACCTAACACAGGCCCTTCTGAAGCAGTGAGGGGTCTTTGGGGGTTGGAGAACTTTGTTGATCAGAATTAAAAAAGGAATTGGGGAAGGAAAAAGGGCAAGCATATTTCCCAAACATCAAGATGCCAGATTTAGAAAATAAAAATACACCCAGTTAAATTTGAATTTCAGATAAACAATACATCAGTTTTGTGTGTGACTACGTCCCAAATATTGCATTCTGTATTCTATCTGTCAACACTTCAGGCTGTGGTGAGAGAAGGAACTGAGGGTTCCAGCACCGTCTGCAAAGAGGGAATTGGGACTTTAGGAAGCAATGGCTTCTGGGGGCCCCAAATGGCTGTCAGGGGCTTCTGGGGACTCATTAATCATCCATTTTTAGTTCTGATCTCTTACACTACCAAGCAATTTTCTAACCTTCATTTGGAATAAATGTCTGTCATTTTGTAAAGGCAACATGTTAATATAAGACTTTTATGCCATGTGTATAAAAGCTTGTGGCCCCCAATACCTTAAAGAGCATGGAAGACTGTGGCCTTAAACTCCACTGATTCCCTCTGTCTCTGTCCTCCTCACCCTCCCCTCTCACTCCCTGCACATATGTGTCTATGGAAGTGGGGGTGTGGGGCTGTCTCTCTCTCTCTCTCTCTCTCTCTCTCTCTCTCTGTGTCTCTCTGTCTCTCTCTCTCTGCATTTTGGATACAATCTTAACTAGTTCCTGCTTAAATCACTCCTCAAAGACTTGAAGAATCTCAAAATTGGACTACTTAGATGGGTAAATTCCTTTTACGTCCCCACTGAGTTCCAAAGAACACTGATTCTTTCATTGACTGAAACAAGACTCGCACTTCTTCCAGCTCTGAACTAGCTATTCCCAAACTATAAATGTTCAATCACTTCCCAGACAGCAAATGCACGTTTTTCTTCCTTTGTGCCGTATATTTTGCGTGGTTTGCATCATCATTTGCTAAATATACTTGGACACTCTTTCTACCTCTGGACCCATCTCTCAGAGCTTTGTGCGACTTCTCACCCTCTAGGAACAGCCCAGATAAATCACTGCATAGCAATTTAGCAATTTAGCACACACAGAGGAGAAGAGTCCAATTTTCCAAATAGGGCCATTTGTTTAATTTATCTGGCTGCTAGGGAGTTGTGGGAATGGTGCTGATAAAACCATCAAAGCCCTTCAGGTTTTGTCTCTGATGGGAGAGTCCAAATATTCTCACCATTTCCATTTTGAAAAATGCATGTCTTCTATTCCTTCAACTGAGTGGTAGGTTAATGAGTCTCTATACCTTACACATAAATTATAAATATTCTTGACATCTATTCATTTTTTAATTAAAAAAAATTTTTAATGAAAAATCCATCTCCCATACACAAAGAAAGGAATAAAATGTTTTAACTTTTATGCCAACTGGAAAAGGTCTCACTTCGCAGAAAGCAAGTCAGGTGGTTAAATTTATCATACATCCAAGAGACAGATCATTGCACTAGAAAATTGGAGATCTGAGATCTAATCCCAGGTTTGCCCCATAGATAAGGCCATTAGTCAAAAGTTCCTCCAATACAAGAATTGTGTTCTGTACACTGTTTCCCTTTAGTTAATTGTTAACAAATAAAGTATAATTATATACGATTTATTTGCCTAAAATATATTACAAATATAGATGAAGTCCCCTGGACCTCTTCAATCCTTTCCCCCACCAAAAACCAAGCGATAACCTCTACTAAAATCTGATATGTATCTTTACTAGGCTATGCCATAGTAAATACATAGTGTTAATTTTTGTGGGGTTTTTTTTCACATAAGTGGTCATAAAATACATAAAACTCTGCAGCTTGCTCTTTTCACTCTATGATATATTTTTGAGATCAATCCAAGTTGATATGGATAGCTCTAACTCTTTACTCTGTGTAATATTTCACCATCTGAATATACCATGTCCTATATATCCACTCTGGGGACATTTAGATTGTTTCCAATTGTTCTTGATAAAAACAATTTTAATAGACACTGTCAAATTGCCCTCCAAAGTCAGAAATCATTTAGCATTCCCACCAGAAGTGCAGCAAAGTAGTCCTTTCCCCACAACTCAACAACGCTGGATATTAATAAACTTCATTTCTGCCACACTAGAAGATAAAAATAAAGTAGTATCTTGTGGTGATTTTAATTTGCTTTCCCTCACTAGCTTAGTGAGGGCGAACATCTTCTCAAATGTTCTTTAGCCTTTTATGTTTTTCCCTTCTGGGAATCCCATGTTTATATCATTTACTGATTTGTCTGTTGGTTTATTTGTTCTTATTAATTTATAGAGTTCTTCATAAACTCTGGACACTAATTTTTTGTTGTACATGTTGCTTTTGTTCATTTTTTGAAACTCCAACACATAGCAGAGCATCTGATTCTTACTAAGAGGTAATAATTATTTGTTGATTCCATGAATAAATGAATGTTGCCTAAAAACCATGTATTAGACAGTCACTTTGTAGCTCACAACAGGGCTATGGCACTTTCATTATTTAGCTATGAAGACCAGGCAAGTGGGTACATTAAATATGAGCCACTAAATGGTGTGCCCTACTCATTTCTGAATCCCCAATTCTTAGAGCAGGGCCTTTTGTAGAATGACAGCTCAATAAATGTTGAACAAATCAAAGACCAGAATAGAAGAAAGCAAAAGCACCTCCTCCTTGATAGGGATAGAGGATTAAGAAGTACAAACTGGGCTTCCCTGGTGGCGCAGTGGTTGAGAGTCTGCCTGCTGATGCAAGGGACACGGGTTCGTGCCCTGGTCCGGGAATATCCCATATGCCGCGGAGCGGCTGGGCCCGTGAGCCATGGCCGCTGAGCCTGCGCGTCCGGAGCCTGTGCTCCGCAACGGGAGAGGCCACAGCAGTGAGAGGCCCGCGTACCAAAAAAAAAAAAAAAAAAACTTAGTACAAACTATTATATACAAAATAAATAAGCTACCAGGATATATTATACAATACAAGGAACATAGCCAGTATTTTATGATAACTATACATGGAGTATATATAACCTCTAAAAATTGTGAATTACTATGTTGTACACCTGTAACTTATATAATATTGTACATCAACTATACCTCAATAAAAAAAAGAGCCTCCTCCCTCTCACATGCCTGAGAGACCAGATTCTCCATCCCATAATAAGCTAACAAAAAATTATAATAAAATCTGGCATGCAGCCAGTACAGAAGAATGTATTCCATATCTGCTCTGTTCCAAATCTCTTGATCTCCACAGCAAAAATGGGAAATTAGAGCCAAGTGGATACCTCACAAGAAAAGCAAATAAAGACAAAATGAATGCTTCGAGCCATTAGACTCAACTTAGGGAATTCATGGTAAAATCTGACTGCTTCGTCCACTGCTTCTTCCCCTGGGGACCAGGGAAAAGACTGAGGGGCCAGAACTGCTCCTCCCCCTTGCCCATCTCTTCCTCTGTCCTCCCCCCACCTCCCCATCTCTCCATTTCAAGATGCTCTCTTCTTTTTCTTTCCAGATTGTTGTTATTCTCTATAGAATGTTGATCCCTGGATTTTCCTGGATTGTCATGATTTCTGTTGAAAGACTCTCACAGCAGAAACACCACCCGCACTTATATACATATAAATATGTTTCTTTTCTTCTGCTTTCTTGCTCCATCAGGGCTCTGTGGAGCTATCTGGTTTAATTGCTTCTGGCACTTTGCCCATCAAAATGTGCAATTCTTCAAAGGGATGGAAATGACAGTGAATCTGCCTCTTCCCGAGCAATCGAGGTTTTTTCCTTTGAATCCAGTTGTCTTGGAAACAAGCAAGTTTCATTGAACATACACCTACCGTAATGGTTAAAACATCAGCTAGAGGCATGACCCCCCCCCCACAATCCATTCTCTGTTTTGCCCATCTCACAGGCTGGTTGGCTGCTGGCGTAGAAATGGGCTGTGAGTGAAGACATCTGGATTCTAGCCTTACCTCCGAACCTACCCACATGGCTTTAGGCAAGTCAAATAACCTTTTGGAGCCTCTATTTCCTTATGAAAAAAATGGGAATAATAAAACCTCTTCTATCTATCTCAGACTCATTGGGAAGATCGAAAGAGGAGATAGACATGAAAAAGCACTTTGGAAACTGCAAAAAGCTAGGCAAATGTAATCACATACTTGAATTATCATTTTCCTCTTGCTCAAAATGCATCATGAAATTTTAGCTCAGATATGTATAAGTAAGTTCTCTGGTTATTATCTTGTCCTAATGATAAAACAGACCTAAGCACCTAAGAGCTGAAAATGATCATCAGTGACCAGTGGTTACTCCCATTGTGGTCCATTCTGCTAAATGAAAAGTAACTCCACGCAGACAGGAGAGCTACGCCTGCTGCTGTTGACTGCTCAGGGTGTAGTACCAGGAACAGCCTAAAGTTACTTCTGTTTTAGTCATCCCTGGCTGCATAATAAACCACTCTACTCCAGTACTTAGTGGCTTCAAGCAATCCTTTTCTTTTGCTCACAATTTTATGAATCAGAAATTCAAGAAGGTCTTGCCTGGGGCAGTTCATCTGTGCTACATCCGGGCAGCTAGGGCTGGAGGATCCACTTCCAAGATGGCTTCCTCACTATACGTCTGACACCTCAATGCTCCTTGACTTCTGTCTCTCTCCACTTGGTGTCTCAACCTCCAACACCTTTCCACATGTCTGAGGGCTCTCACAGCACTGTGGTCTCAGGATAGGTGCTTTTATTACATGTTGCCTGGTTTCCAAGAGGCAGGAAGCAGAAGCTGCT
Organism: Monodon monoceros; assembly: GCF_005190385.1. Lineage (NCBI taxonomy): Eukaryota > Metazoa > Chordata > Mammalia > Artiodactyla > Monodontidae > Monodon > Monodon monoceros. The sequence goes on from NW_021703778.1 coordinate 110,477,834, forward strand.
GGGTCAGTTAAGGGCTACGCCTGGAAATGGCACAGCATCACTTCTGCCATGTCCTACTGGTCAAAGCAGAAACAGGCCCTGTCCAGATTCGAGGGAATGGAGAAACAGAATGTATCTTTTTTTTTTTGGCTGCATTGGGTCTTCACTGCTGCCGTGTGCAGGCTTTCTCTAGTTGCGGCGAGCAGGGGCTACTCTCTTGGTTGTGGTGTGTGCGCTTCTCATTGCGGTGGCTTCTCTTGTTGTGGAGCACAGGCTCTAGGAGCACGGGCTTCAGTAGTTGCAGCATGCAGGCTCAGTAGTTGCAGCATGTGGGCCCTAGAGCTCACGGGCTTCAGTAGTTGCGGTGCATGGGCTCAGTAGTTGCAATGCATGGGCTCTAGGGTGCATGGGTTTCAGTAGTTGTGGCTCGCGGGCTCTAGAGTGCAGGCTCAGTAGTTGTGGTGCATGGGCTCAGTTGCTTCGCAGCATGTGGGATCTTCCTAGACCAGGGATTGAACCCGTGTCCCCTGCATTGGCAGGTGGATTCTTAACCACTGTGCCACCGGGAAGTCCCCAGATTGCATCTCTTGATGGGAGAATGGCAAAGTCACGTTGCAGAAGAGCACGTGGAGTGCGAGATAATGTTGCAGCCATCTCTGGGAGACTCTGCCATATCTCCTTTGGCATTTGTCATCCCTAGCAAGGTATCCCCTAGTTCCGCCAAACCAGGATTAAAAGTAACAGATGAATAAAGCACCTACTGAGACTCTGACCACTCTCAAGACATTATTATCAGAGCTTGGTGCTTTCCAGAAGCCAAAGGAGCACCTACAGATCAGATTCAGGTTCCTAGAAAACTCCAGTTTGGATCATTCACATTTGGAAGAAAATGTGGTACCCCAGGCCTCTCCACATATAAGCACATGTCTAGGAGTACCTCCAACACAGAAACCAGCCTGATACAATGAAAAATGTGATATCAAAGGCCACATTTTGGTCTTGCTCCACACATTTAACATGTGTGTCATCTTGGATTAATTATACAACCTCTCTGGGTCTCAGTTTCCTCATCTGGACAATGGGGGATTTATACCTCTACTAGTTTACCTTTCCACAGTTGTTGAGGTTACCAAATGAAATAATGTATATAACATGCTTTTTTAGTTACAAAGCACTATGTGAATGTCAATTATTAAATCAGAAAGGTAATAGAGGCAGATGCTGGCTTTGCCTCTTCATGGATATGTGACTCTTAAGCAAGTTTACTTTAACATTCTGTGCCTCCATTTCATCTTCAAAGTCTGGTTTGGCATGCCAGATTTTTAAAACATATCACAAATCAGCAGTTAAATGAAAAAATGCCAAACCATGCGCCAAGAGAAAATTAATGTATGTTGTAGGCACCATAGGGTAGACTTATTGGTGTGGTTTTTCATTTAAAATATTAAGCCACACATGGGATGGCTAATGGAGTAAAATATATCTCCGATACAGTGGCTTAGAGAGGGCTCTGGAACCAGACTTCTGGATTTAGATCCTGACCTCAGCTTTGAACAACTGCGTGATCTAGTGCAGAATACCTAACTTCTGCCCTCTATTTCCTCATCTATAAAATGAAAATAATATCACCTACCTCATAGGGTTGTTGTAAAGATTAAATGACTCACTGCTCTGAAAACAGTATGTAAAAATACAGTAAGTATAAGTAAATGCTAGCTATTAGTATTCATCTCAGTCTTTTTATGTCTGCTATACATCTGTTATATACAAAAAGTAGGGCTTCGCTGGTGGCGCAGTGGTTGAGAGTCCGCCTGCTGATGCAGGGGACACCACGGGTTTGTGCCCCGGTCTGGGAAGATCCCACGTGCCGTGGAGCGGCTGGGCCCGTGAGCCATGGCCACTAAGCCTGCGCGTCCGGAACCTGTGCTCCGCAACGGGAGAGGCCACAACAGTGAGAGGCCCGCGTACCGCAAAAAAAAAAAGTAGGAGGTATCCCCACCCAAAGTTCAGTTCCAGTGTCAAGACTACGATGCCACACATCAAGAGGGTATGAACAGGTTTATTGCTCACATAATTGAGGTCTTCGTAGGGGGACAGCACATGGTAGGGCTCTTAAGCAGGTCCAAAATTACTTGAGAGAACAAGGAAAGGAAACAAGTCTGGGTTTTTATCGTGTTTAGAGAGGGGTGGGGCAGCCTAGGATGTGTATTCCCATATGGGAAAAGGGACAGTCTCCCACCAGCACCAAATGAGTATGCACTTTCTTATCAACTTGCCCAGATGTCTGGCATAAAGGGAAGAGGGACAGGTGTGGCTAAAAAGCTGTCAGAAGTTAAACAGTATCAAAATATGGCTAGGTTTCTCATTATAACATCATAAAGGTTCTTTACACTTCTTATTAACATACAACTAAGCCCATGGAAAAGATTTTGTTAGTGGTCACCTTTGTAAACTCTATTACTAGTTTTAATAGTTTTTCAGCTAACAGTCATGGGTTTTTAGAACAATTACTCTAACTGTAAATAATAAGAATTTTCTATTTTCCCTTTCTAAAATTTATATCTTCTATTTATTTTTCTTGTCTTAATGCATTTTCTAGAATATACAGAATTAAACATAATGGTGACAGTAGTCATTCCTACCTTGTTCCTGGCTTTAATGGGGATGCCTTTAGTATTTTACATTAAGAATGATCTTAGCCCACAGCAAACAGACAAAAAAAAAGAAATAAAAGAAATTCAAATTGGAAAAGAAGTAAAACTGTCACTGTTTGCAGATGACATGATACTATATATAGAAAAATCGTAAAAACACTACAAAATAATTAGAGCTAAAAAATTAATTCAGTAAAATTCAGGTTACAAAGTTAATACACAGAATACAATGTTGCATCTCTATATGCTAATAAACTATCAGAAAGGGAAACTAAGAAAACAATCCCATTTACAATTGCATCAAAAATAATAAAATACCCGGAAATGAATCTAACCAAAGACATTGATGAAAGAAACTGAAGACAACACAAACAAATAGAAAGATATACCATGCTCATGGATTGGAAGAATTAAAATTGTTAAGATGACCATACTACCCAAGGCAATCTACAGATTTGATGCAATCCCTATCAAAATTCTAAAGGCATTTTTCACAGAACTAGAGCAAATAATTCTAAACTTTGTATGAAAACACAAAAGACCCGAAATAGCCAAAGCAATCTGGGGAAAGAAGAACAAAGCTGGAGTTATCACAATCTCCGATTTCAGACTATGCTACAAAACTGCAGTAATCAAAACAATATGATATTGGCACAAAACCAGACATGTAAATCAATGGAACAGAACAGAGAGCCCAGAAATAAACCCACGTTTATATGGTCAATTAATCTACAACAAAGGAGGCAAGAATATACAATGGGGAAAAGACGGCCTCTTTAGTAACTGGGATTAGGAAAACTGGACAGCTGCATGCAAAAGAATCAAACTGGACTATTTTCTCACACCATATACAGAAATAAACTCAAAATGGATTAAATACTTAAATGTAAGACCTGATCATAAAACTTCTAGAAGAAAACAGGCGGACTTCCCTGGTGGCACAGTGGTTAAGAACCCGCCTGCCAATGCAGGGGACATGTGTTCAATCCCTGCTTCAGGAAGATCTCACATGCCACAGAGCAACTAAGCCCATGCCCCACAACTACTGAGCCTGTGCTCTAGAGCCTGAAAGCCACAACTACTGAGCCCACACGCCACAACTACTGAAGCCCATGTGCCCTAGAGCACATGCACAGCAACTACTGAGCCCACGCGCCACAACTACTGAAGCCTGTGTGCTCTAGGGCCCGCATGCTGCAACTACTGAGCCCGCGTGCTGCAACTACTGAAGCCTGCACGCCTAGAGCCCGTGCTCCACAACAAGAGAAGCCACTGCAATGAGAAGCCTGTGCACCACAATGAAGAGTAGCCCCTGCCCGCTGCAACTAGAGAAAGACTGTGCGCAGCAACAAAGACCCAACGCAGCCAAAAAATTTTTGAATTTAAAAACTAATAGGCCATACACTCTTGGACATTGGTCTTAGCAATATTTTTTTGGACCTGTCTCTTCAGGCAAGGGAAACAAAAGCAAACATAAACATGGGACTACATCAAACTAAAAAGCTTTGTGCAGTGAAGAAAACTATCAACGCAACAAAAAGACAACCTATCAAATGGGAGAAAATATTTGAAATGATGTGACCAATGAAGGGTTAATATCCAAAATATATAAACAGCTCAAACAACTCAATATCAAAAAAGCAACTGACACAATTAAAAAGTGGGCAGAAGAGACTTCCCTGGTGGTCCAGTGGTTAAGACTCCGCATTCTCAATGCAGGGGACACAGGTTCAATCCCTGGTTGGGGAACTAAGGTCCCACATGCCTCACAGATAGATCAAAAAATTAAAAACTAGTTTTTTTTAATGGGCAGAAGACTTGAATAGACATTTTTCCAAAGAAGACATACAGATGGCCAACATCACTAATCTTCAGAGAAATGAGAATCAAAGCCACAATGAGATATCACTGCACACCTGTCAGAACGGCTATCATCAAAAATTCCACAAATAAATGTTGACAAGGATGTGGAGAATAGGGAACCCTCATACACTGTTGGTGGGAATGTAAACTGGTGCAGTCACTGTGGAAAACAGTACAGAGGTTCCTCAAAAAATAAAAAATAGAACTACCATATGATCCAGCAATTCCATTTCTGGGTATTTATTCAAAGAAAACAAAAACACCAGTCTGAAAAGATATATACACCCCAATGTTCACATCAGCATTATTTACATTACCCACGGAAGCAACCCAGGTGTCCATCAACAAATGAATGGATAAAGAAGATGTGAGATATAGATAGATAGATAGATAGATAGATAGATAGATAGATAGATAGATATCACAATGGAATACTACTCAGCCAGAAAAAATAATAAAATTTTGCCATCTGCAACAACATGGATAGACCTAGAGGATATTATGCTAAGTGAACTAAGTCAGACAGAGAAAGACAATTACTGTATGTTATCACCTATATTTAGAATCGAAAAAATAAAACAAACAAGTGAAAATAACAAAAAAGTAACAGACTCACAGACATAGGGAACAAACTAGTGGTTACCAGTGGGGAGAGGGAATGGAGGAGGGGCAACATAGGGGTAGTGAATTAAGAGGTAGAAACTATTATGTATAAAATAAGCTACAAGGATATATTTTACAATACAGGGAATATACCCAATATTTTATAATAACTCTAAATGGAGTATAATCTGTAAAAATTTTGAATCACTATGTTGTACACCAGAAACTAATATAATATTTTAAATGAACTATACCTCAATTTAAAAAAAAAGAACGGCAAAAGGTATTTATGTAAAAGTAAAATTTTATGATAATAAATAAAACAGATGTTAGAGGTGTCTGACAATTCTTAGGAGTGAAATGGCTGAAAAGAAGTTCAGAAGCCAAGCTCAGACCATCATATATCCATGCATTCATGCACAGAGTAGCATATGAACCTGAACATTTAACAAACATCGCCAAAAGTCACCCTGTGGGTATCAGCACACTTAATGGAATTGAAATCATGATTATGGCAAGGAAAGTCCATGCCTTATCCACAGGAAATAGAGAAAGGATGGAAGATAACGACACCAACCAAGAAATAATTCATCTCTTGGAAATACATGAAACTGACAGAGAAGACTGATAAAAAATTTCAGGGTGAGGATAAATTAGACAGACATAGATATGATATTTTGATGGAGAATTTGGAATATTGGAAAATTCTTAAAAGGAATAATTATACAAAGAGAGATCCAACAGAGTAAGGTTATTTAATTATAATAACTTTGAAACAATAACTTTGAAGTAAACTAAAATTCCGTACTAATTAATTAATAAGTAAGCCACGAAGATTTATAGCATAAGGAATATGGTCAATAATATTATAATAACTTTGTACACAGATGGTTACTAGACTTATCATGGTGATCATTTCATAATGTACGCAAATGTCAAATCACTATGTAGTACACCTGAAACTAACATAATATTGTACATCAATTATTTTTTATATTTATATTTAAATATCTCAATTTTTAAATTAATTTAAATAAATGGGGGAAAAAAGAATGATCTTAGCTATTAGTTTGAGATTGACTTTTTCTACCATATTAAGAAAATCTCCATCCATTCTTTTAGTTTATTAATGGATACTATCAGAAATAAATATTAATTTGTATTAAGTATCTTTGTGAAATATATTATAATGGACTTACATTTTAACAATTTGTTATGATCTTGAATACAGTGTTTTCCCTAAATGAATGGAATGTTTCTTCATTCAAGTGAATATTATTGGACATAGAATATAGGAAACTTGGACTTAAATCTTAGCTCATTTTACACACTAGATCCAAAATTTAAGACCTTAGTGTATTATTCACTAGGACAAAAATTGAGGAGAATTTTCTTTGTACCGTATTTCAGGTGAGGGGAGAGCTAAAGGAGCTATTTATTTTAGATCCTCGTATAATCTACTGTGGGATCCAAATGAACGTTTCCAATTTTTCATTTCTAATTATTCTAGGACTCACTTGAAAGATGTTCATTCAGATTTTTACAGCCCGCATAAAAGTCTTCTCAGCCCACAGTTTTTTAAAAGCTACCAGCAATTTGCCTTATCTTTCTTGTTTAACGTAAAAGAGGCCACTCCAGCCGACATAAATGTCATGAAAGTGAACCAAGGATTGATATCATTTCCTGAAGGCTAGTTGAAGTCCATAGTATATGGCAGATTTTCATCAGGAAGTTTGCTGAAAAGTATGCTTTCTGAAATAATAGGGGCAGCTCTCCAGAAGCACCCTGCATATTCCCATATTCCGTCAGCCCCTCCCCTACCTCCTTCCCATGGTCTTTAATTCCTCTAGCGATTCCTCAACTCCTCTGGAATGTGAAGAGGCTGGGAAGGCAGCCTCTCCCTAGGAATAAAACCTTTGGATAATTGTGGTTACTTGCAAATGCTTGTAAGGCCTTCAGTGGTTTTGTGATGGTTAATTCCATGTGTCACCTCGACTGAGCTAAGAGGTGACCAGATAGCTGATAAAACATTATTTCTGGGTGTGTCTGGGAGGGTGTTTCCAGAAGTTATTAGCATTTGATTTGGTAGACTAAGCAAAGAAGATCCTCTCACCACTGTGAGTGGGTATCATCCAGTCCACTGAGGGTCTGAATAGAACAAAAAGGCAGAGGAAGGGTGAACTGGTTCCCTTGGCTTCAGCTGGGGCATTCATCTGCTCCTGCCCTCAGACACTTGCTCCCCTGGTTCTCAGTCCACGGGGTTTGGACTGGAACTATACTGCCTTCCCCGGGGCCTCCAATTTACAGAGGGCAGATCATGGGACCTCTCAGCCTCCATAATCATGTAAGACAATCCTTCATAATAAATTTCTTTCAATGTATCTATAGATATAGATAGATAGATAGATAGATAGGGAGAGAGAGGGAGAGGGAGAGGGAGAGGGAGAGGGAGAGGGAGAGAGAGAGAGAGAGAGAGAGAGAGAGAGAGAGAGAGAAAGAGAGAGAGAGAGAGGTATAGATATCCTATTGGTTCTGTTTCTCTGGAGAACCCTGACTACATACAGGGTTCTAGTGCAAAAATATCTGGCCACCCAGACTGAAGAATAAACTTAAATAGGGGCCAGTCAAGGCAATCAAATTCAGTTTCTTACTTTGCAGTTCACTTGCCAAGGAGGTTTAGAATAATCTTGCACCTGCCTAAGCGTCTTCTTTTTTCCACATTAAAAATATGGGTAAATCTTAAATTGTTTTTTGAAGACATTCTCAATAATAATAAGACGAATTAAAGTGTGTATAAAACTGAACCTTCTGATGCTCAGACAGAAGTAGGGAAAACAACGTCATTAAGGGGTGGTTTTGGTTCAGAGGACCTGACTCCTATTTTTTTTTTTTTAATAAATTTATTTATTTATTTTTGGCTGTGTTGGGTCTTCATTTCTGTGCGAGGGCTTTCTCTAGTTGTGGCAAGCGGGGGCCACTCTTCATCGCGGTGCACAGGCCTCTCACTGTGGCGGCCTCTCTTGTTGCGGAGCACAGGCTCCAGACATGCAGGCTCAGTAATTGTGGCTCACGGGCCCAGTTGCTCCGCGGCATGTGGGATCTTCCCAGACCAGGGCTCGAACCCATATCCCCTGCACTGGCAGGCAGATTCTCAACCACTGCGCCACCAGGGAAGCCCCTGACTCCTATTTTTTAATACACATGGAGAGAATAGGGACAAAACCCCTAAACTCGCCTCTAGGACTGAGCTATGGTTGGCCTCCAAGAATTCTAAGAAGGAGTAAATATTTTCTTCCTGTAGAAAGTTAAAAGTGATAGACCACCACACACACACAGAGAGGGTGAGAATCATTGGCCCCAGTGACCACACCATAAAAAGGGCAGGCATGTCACTGACCTCAGTCTCAGGCTTCATATGGTACTCCCACTAGGTCCAGGTTCACAATGTACCAGATTCAAGCCCAGCAGAAAAGTAAGCAAGTTTTGCTATCCACAGTCCCAGGAAAACCCAGGACTCACTGAAAGGCAGCATCACATAAGACCCTAAGCAAAGACTCTGGAGCAACATGCCAGGATACAAATCCCAGCTCTACCACTTCCTAGCTATGGATCCTTGGGAAAGTTATTGGATGTGATAGGCATCTCACTGCTCGTCAAAATCTAGTTATATTGATTTATTCATTATACTGATATTATTCATCACCTGCCCCTCCAAACCCGTTCTCCACCCTTCACCACCCTGAGCTGTGCCTGAAGACGCTGACCTGTACAGCTCACATCAACGGGCACCCTCGCCTTCTGGCTTCTAGTTGCGTTAAGCAGGAGGTGCTAAAGGAAACTAGAGTGTGGAAGGAGTGTGAGATCAGGGTATTTATTCTCCCTGGGGTGTCAGTAGTTGCATTCCCCTATTTTAGGCCGTAGCCCCTGTTGGGTAGCCCTCCTTGATAGCCATGGCTGGCTGAGAGCTCTGACAGATGCGGGTCTCATGCGTTTCTGGTAGCCATTCCCAGTTCAAGCATAGAAGTAGCAACGGTTCTCTACCATTGTAGCCCTGGGGGTGCTTTACCATCCCTTACTTATTTTCTTTAAACCTGCCCACACCTTTTTTAATCATCTCATTATTAAACTTTTCTTGATTTCCCCATCTGTGCCTTCTGACTATGAGTCTTCTCTACTTGCTGTTACATGGGAGGATCGCAGCCAGGGCTCTCCTGCCTTCCTTAGATCAATTCCAAGCTCACAGCAACAACTCCAGCACCAGAGAGCAGCATCTGCATTGTACCTATTAAATAAAGTGCCTGTCTTTGCTGTTCCTCCAAGATTCCCTATGCTCTGGTCAGCAGTGGCTGCTCCTCCAGGCTCAGCCAAGCAGCTGATTCGAATAAACCCCAGAAGCCAGGATGACGGGAAAACAGCATTTGAAGTAAAACTCTCCAAAAGCCTCAGGCTGGGTGTTATGAGATGGAGATGGGTCAGAGATGGAGTGAGGGCTAGAAAGAGGCTCAGATTTCCAGCAATGTGGGACACAGAGAATACACAGAGAATGAAAACGAGGCTCAGAGAAGTTGAGCAACTTGCCCAAGGTCACACAGCTAGTAAATGGTGGCACCAGAGTTGGATCACAGACCTGGCTGACTCTAAAGTCATATAGACTTCATGGCAGGCTGGGATTAAAGGACTCGGAGGACATCTACCAAATGTTCATTGTCAGGGAAATCAACTCTTTTGTAAACCACAGCATGTACTGTTTTAGTTAGGATGTTTTCAGCCGAAAACAGCAGAAAACCCAGGTACCAAGGCTTAAGCACGGAAGTCTGAGGTGAGGCGGCTGCAGCATGGGTGCACTGCTGGCTCAGTGTCAGGGGTCTCTCTGGGCGCCACTTCTCAGTTCTTCTCGTAGCTTCCATCTTTGTGGTCAGAAGAAACAGTACCATGCACCAATTCCTCACAGAGCAACATCCAAAGCAAGAAAGAAATCTTCTCCCATTCATGGCCCCTATTAGGAGGGAGAAAAACTTCTGAAGTCCCCCAGAAGGCACGCCCTACACCTCGTTGGCCAGTGTTGGGTTTGATGCCCACTCCTGAGCCACTCACTGGCAAATGCGAATGAATTACTAAGATTGACTTGGACTATTCATTCATTCTCTCCCTGGAGCTAGAAAGAGCCCCACTATCCCTGGGGCATATGGCCACCCAGTACCTTAGCAAACTGGGGATCTTTGGCAGGGAAGGGGTGGAGTGCTGATGATGGGCATCCAACAGTGTTACCACATTACTACCTTCGTCCAAAGAGGTCCCAGTTACTTGCCTTAATTTTCCTGGAGGGCTTCCCTGGTGGCACAGTGGTTAAGAATCCGCCTGTCAATGCAGGGGACATGGGTTCAATCCCTGGTCCAGGAAGATCCCACATGCCGCAGAGCAACTAAGCCGGTGCGCCACAACTACTGAGCCTGCGCTCCAGAGCCCGTGCTCCACAACAAGTGAAGGCACTGCAATGAGAAGCCCACGCACCCGCAACGAAGAGTAACCCCCGCTCGCTGCAACTAGAGAAAGCCCGCGTGCAGCAATGAAGACCCAACACAGCCAATAAATAAATAAATAAATATTTTAAAAAAAAATTTCCTGGACGTTGTGTACCATTGATGTCTGAGATGTGAGTTTTCAGAGAGAACAGAAAAGCTGTCCAATGCATTTCTCACAACCAACAGTGATGAATCAACTATGTAATGAAGCAACAATGAAACTAAATGAAAGGGACAGGAAAACAATTGTAATCAAAGATGAATTCTTTTAAGAAGTTATAGTTAAACAAGCAGAACACAAGCTATTGGAGGGGCCAAGAGGCTCTAAATCCAATAAAGAGCTGAAATTCCCACATAAATCTATGCAGACTCTGTGCCTACGGGACAGGTGTGGCAGAAAAATACTTCTCAAGGTCCACATACTCTGTCTACGTGTGGTCTGCACATTATAAGCCAGATAGAAAATGTGAACATGTGGAAAGCAAGAAAAATATGAAGCTATTTTACATAATAATTATATTCAATTAAATTCAATAAGCACTAAGCATCTATTAAGCCCTTCAATATCTCAAGTAATATGTGAGAGCACCGGGCGTGAATCAGACAAGGTTTCTGCCTTCAAGGAGCTTATGATGAATAAATCACAGGCTTACAGAAAAATTTGCTTTAAGCAAACTGGTTTCCTCAATTGACTTTCAGTGAATTTAATTTGGCTAAATGACTTTGGGGAAATTGATCTTCAACAAATTGATCTGCTGCCCATGCAAGCAACTAACTTTGGAATGTCGTAAGTGGTATGAAAGGAATACAAATAAGCTGGTTTGGGAGCTGAAAGGTGGAAGGGAAGAATTTCTAAAGGGACAGTTGAAAGGGTCTTGAGGAATGAGTAGGAGTTTAACAGATATTGAAGGGACGGGAACTGTGTGACACAGAAGTGCTAAAGTGCCAGGCCTGTTTTGTGATATCAAATTCCAAGGCTTAGGCTTCCCAGGTGGCGCACTGGTTGAGAGTCCGCCTGCCGATGCAGGGGGCACGGGTTCGTGCCCCGGTCCGGGAAGATCCCACATGCCACGGAGCGGCTGGGCCCGTGAGCCATGGCCACTGAGCCTGCGCGTCCGGAGCCTGGGCGTCTGGAGCCTGTGCTCCGCAACGGGAGAGGCCACAACAGTGAGAGGCCCGCGTACCACAAAAAAAAAAAAAAAAAAAAAAAATTCCAAGGCTTAAGCAGATACTCTACCCATGCTCCCTCAAAGGCACAAAAAAGTATTTTAGTTCCTACTGTCTTTTCAAAAGTGACTGCTGTAGTTAGCCAAAAACAAGCACAAAAACAAGGCTGCCAAACTAAACCAGCCATCTTCTTTTCAATGCTTCCATGAGACCCACTGTTGGCCGTCCTGTTTGCCGACCTAGACCTGTCCTATCTGCTCCCACCCCCAACTAAGTCGAAAGAATGTGACTGGCAATCACAGGCACTAGAGAATGTTCTTCAGACTAACAACCCCTGCCCAGGCCAATCAAACGCAATAAAATTGTAAGGTCTAATTATTCCCTCATTTCCCCAGTTTCAGGAAAGCCCTTCATGATCCATGTCCGGGATTCCTCTTCCCAGTTTTCTGGTCATAAAACAATTGTCTCTTAAAGGGAACAGGCCCTCTAAAAGAGAAAAACAGTCCACTCTCAAAGTTATTCAAATGAAGTTTGCTCTCCCTGGCCCTTTATCAGAGAAGGGTACGCAGCAACCAAATTTGCTAGCCAGATGGCTAAAGATTTCTGAATATCTGGAGGCCCATCATGTCACTCAAGTGCATCATTTTTTCTAAATACTTATTTTTTTCCTCTTTCTCTTTTCTTCTCTGCATTGGAGCCTCCACCCATGAAACTGAAAGATTTCTAGTAGAAATTCCTTTGTTGCATCAGCTTTAGAAATATGGATTACAGTATTCTGTGAAAAACATTTATTACCCTGAACTGTGACTCAGACATTGTTGCGTTTCTGGGGTTATAGATTTTCTTTCAGCTAAACCAAGGCTCTAAGTCACAGTGACAGTTGTAATGTGTGTAATACCACAGTACCAGATTCTATTACACACATATTTTTGCTAGAGGTTTACGATGTTAAAAATATTTCTTCTTTTTTCCAATACCTTTCTGTACCTGTTGCGTAAATATATTAGAACCTATAACACCAAAGTCAATTTCCAGATGAAATGTGCACAACAGTAGTTTGTCCTTTAAAGAAAAAAGAGAGAGGGGGGAATGCTGCCTACAAGCTAACGATATTCAAGTATTGAAATATACAATATTGAATTGTAATAAAAGATGAATGAAAAAAAGTGTGCGTCACTGTGAGGGATGGAGAAGGTTACAGAAAGCTGAGGCCATGAAAGGATTTATCATGGGTGTTGCTGCAGGCATTGCGTTGAAAAATCTGCAGACCTATTTGCAAGTGTATTTTATGGGAAAATAGAGCAGTCTACTGAGGGAAGAATTTCTAAAGATTATCTTTTACACAAGATTAAGATAAAACTTAAGAAATATGTGAGAGAAATCTCAACCCATTCTCAAGGGAGTGGAACTTCAAATTCATCAGTGGGTTCTGACAATTCCATAAATGCAGGAAGAGGTCTTTGTTGAAGTGCCATTGTTACTGTAATTTTTCAAGGTAGGTGAAAACAGGCACACATGGAAGAATGAAGTGAACTAATTAGCACACCCACTTGCAAAGCCGTAATCCATTAGAGAGCCACGCCAACAAATCCTTCCACTTTTCTTTAGAATCCAAATTTTATTTAACATGCACAACAGTTCTCCTAGGTATTTAACCATATTTCTCTTTCTCCTAAAAGACTCCAGTGTGACTAATGCTTTTACAGGGGAAAAAAATCTGACAGCAGTTGACTTAAATCATCTAAGGCAGAGGGTGAAAATAGAGCAAGACCAGAGATATTTTAAAATTCCTTCTTTTGACTAAGTTTTTACTTCCTATACTTTTCTATCTTCTGCTTAATCGATAATAAAAAATAAAATTACCTGAGTTTCACTTTACCTTCTACATTTATGTGGAAGTGGTAAAAGATAAAATGCTCTAAAGGAGACAGAATGAGAAGAACTTGAAGACAGATCAACACAGTCAGCTCCATACCCCTCCATGAGCGACGATGTCCACCTCAGAGTTTGTTCTCCTCAGTGACAGAAAGAGCAATTGTGATGTTGTCCAATTTCAGTTCACTCAGTGATTACTGAAAGAAACCTTTGAGAATGTACAGGATTTAGGTTTTTTGTGGTATGCGGTTTTGGGGGGTTTTTTTGAGAAGGGTGTGGAGGCCGTTGGAGTCTGGTATCTCACTGTCCTAGATTTCAAGTGTAAATCCAGAATTCAGTAAAAAGAAAAATATTAAAATTCCTGTCCATAATAACAACCTAGCGCCATAAAAATATTTGTACCCTTTGATCTAGTCATTCTACTTCTGTGAGTCTCTCCACAGAAAATGATTGAACATGCAAAAAGACTTAAGCTCAAATATTTAGATGCAAGACTACTGCCAGTACAAAAGGAGAAAATAACTCTCTTAGTTACCTGCTCAATAGCCAAATTCATCTTCTTAGCTCCTTGATAATTTGTTTAGGTGGTAGTGGCCAAGTCCCAGAGGTAAATCATGATTAGTCCAAGAACCGGCATGAGACCAAGTTCTGGTCAAGGAGATGTAAGGGAAAGCATCCTTAGAGGGATTTCCAAAGTACAATTACTAAATCAAAGGGTATAAATAGTTTTAAAGCTCTTAAAACTTGGCAAAGTTTTCCTCTTCTCCTCCCCTTCCCCACCCAAGAAAAGCACATACTTTTTTTAAATCCCTTTTCGACTTGCCCCCTTGTTTCCTGCTTAGGGTTCAAGTATGTAAAGACATTAACCTACAGTGGTTTGGCACTGTGGCAGCCATCTTGAAACTATTATAGAAAATCCTGATGAACCACAGAGATACCAACTTATTATCACCCTGATCAACCCTGTAACCACCTACTTTCAGACTTTGAGAACCAACTGCTTTTATTTAGACTGCATTTCAAAAGCATTCTAAATGAAATACATCTGTGTTATAAAATATTAGTTTTTCAAAATGATGCCTATGAAGTTTTTTGACATGATGGAAAAGCTGATGATATAACATTAAGTAAACGAATAGTAGGTTACAAATCTGAATTTAGAACACAGTATCAGCCGTGTACAAATATGTGTAGAAGAAACTGGAAATGACACAAAATGTTAAGAATATTTGCCTCTACATGATGGGATCATAAGCCATTTACCTCTCTGCTTCTTTGTGTTTTTCTATATTTTCCAAATTTTACACAATCAGTATATAGTCATCCCTTGGCATCCACAGGGTATTGGTTCCAGGACCTTGGTGGATACCAATCTGCAGCTGCTCAACTTCCTTATATAAAATGATGTAGTACTTATATTGCTTCTACTAACAGAAGACAGAAAGTCAAACAGAAAAGACTCCTGTGAGTTCAGAGAATTAAATTGAGAAATTATGTACCAACTCAAAAATAATATCCAGGGTAAATATGGCCAAGTACCATTTTTTTGCCTAAGGGCCATGCATTCTGATCACCTTCAATACCCTCACTTATCTTTTAAGCTAGAAGGGGAGAAATTTTTTGAATTAAGTACAATCTCTGATAACCACATTATCTAATGTCACTAGTAACAGAACTATCACAACTTTTTCCTTAAGAAAAATAAAATGGATTTTGTTAATTTTACAAAAGTGACTCTAGCTCATTGTAAAACAAAACATTCAAGCAAAACAGAATATATTGTAGAAGTAAAAGCTCCCCACCACACCAGTCTTTGAAAGTAACCACTGACCACTATTAACAGATCCGTGTGCATTTTCCCAAACACTCTGCTAGGGCATATGCAAACTATGTAAGTTCTTACAAAAGTTGCCCCTTTTTTCCCCTTGGCATTATGTTGTGGACATTTTCTCTGTCTATATATAAGATGACCTCATTCTTTCTAATGGCAGCATGGTGCTCTATTGAATGGGAGTACCACAATTTATTTAGTGGACATTATGGTTGTTTAGAATTTTTTTCTGCCACTGAGGTTTGAAGGGACTATCAATAATAGTCAATAGTCAATAGTATCAATAGTATCAATAATAATAGTCAATAGTGTCAATAATACTCTCCATTTTCCTATTGGATTTCAGAATAATTGAAAGATAAAGACACAGGATTCAGATATAGAAATAAAATATCACTTTCATTACTGATTAAGTGAATTCTAGAGAACACGGCTTAGGTGTGAGAGTCTAATGAGTTTACTAATAAGATACCCACCACCACCAGAATCTAACTTGAACCTCAAAACTGCAGGTTGCCCCATAGGGCCAGAGTTCATCCTGTGAAGAACAGATGGGAGTACATCCAAGAGCGGATGGGAGTACAATGTCACTGAAGGTAGGTGGATCCAAGCAAGGGGAGAGGAAGGGGCCAAACAGAAATGCTCAGCTCTTTGTCCCAAACACACAAATAAGAACCTTCACTCTTTCCCAGGGTTGACGTAAGTTGAGTTCATGGGGCAAAAGGCCAGGAATACTAGTCTGGTGAAGTTCCCTCCACATGGAAACATGAAGCCAGGAGACAGGCTGCCTCTGCCCACACTGTTCCAAACTATTACAATTACACTGACTATCTTTGTACAGATAAATCTGTGCTATTATTTGACCTTTGCTGGAGGATAAATTCCTAGACTGCTAGATAAAAGAGTGGGTCTATTTAAAATCTAGAAAGGTATTCCAAAATCCCCTCCAAAAAATGTGGTATCAATTTACACTCCCACCAAGAGAGTATGAGAGTGTTTATTTTGTCCCTCCTAGCCAACTACCCTCATTTTTAAACTTTATCAATGTATTATACAACAGATTGTTATAATTTGCATGCTTTTGACTACCAATGAAGTTGAACACTTTTTCATAAATTTACCGGGCACTCAAGTTTCTTCGTCCATGGCTGCCTATTCAGGAATGTGCACGTGTTTTTCTAGCAGTGATAATTCTCTTGGTTTGCACTTTCCACCCTCTCTTGTCCAGTCCTCTTGCAAACAACCCTACAGATTTATGAGACATCCAGATGGCATCAGAGGTGGCACCTCCATGAATGAATTCAGGTTTTCCTGGAAATATAAGCCAAGCAAACTTGTTCCTTGGGCTTCCGTAAAACTACGTTCTAGTGAAATTACTTAAACAGTCTGAACACGACCAGAATATTAAATGCCAAATATTACTGGAATTAAGAGGTCATATTTGAGGTCTAGCTCTGTCATTTAATAATCTGGGTTACCTGGGGTAATCCACTAAATCTCTCTAAATTCCAGGGGCTTCTTCTATCAGATGGCAGTAGAATGAAAATAACCAGGTCGGTAGTTTTCAAGACCTTTTTTTTTAGCAGCAGAACCCTATGTGAGTACAAAATGTACAAAGGCAAAATTCAGAATGACTCTGTGCAAAGTGAAGATGGCAGACCCCTAAACCCTAACTATATGGCCTCTGGCTTGTCCCCAGCAGCGGCCCCTGGTATACTCCCCATGGAATTCTTACAACACCAACAGGTCCAGCTTGAAAACTACTGACCTCAGGAGAACTGTAAGGTGCCTCCCAGCTGTGCTCTAGACACAGTCAGGATTTTCAGGAATGGAAATTCTGAATCACTCTAGTATATAAACAAGTGCTTCTATATTTCCTAAGGGCCTGTTTAATTTTGGCATGCATCTACACCTGAAGATTAGTAAAAAAATGACACAAAAAGCATTAACATCTGTAACGGGATGACTCTAAGCTAGAATTGTCTCTGAGAACCCTTGAACCCTTAAAATACCCAGACTTGGAAAACTATCTAATATCAATATTTTGTAAGATTACCTTGTGAGGGGCCATAGCATCAAGCCTTGCCCTATAGGGGGGTTTCCTTTTCATGGGACTGGTCATTTATACTATTGATCGGCTTGAAAAGACATCACCCCAACAGCAGAAAATAAGGACTTTAGAAAGTAGCCTTAAATCAGGTGAGGAAATACATCCCCAGGACTGGCTACATAATTTGTGGGGTTAGGCCAAAATGAAACTGTGGAGCCCCTTGTTCAACAATTATGAAGAATTTCAATATGGTGACAGCGGAGCATTCAACTACCTGTGAGATGGGACCTTGTACGATAGAACAGGTGGCTCATCTGCCCAGGAAGCTGGGCTGGGTATCACCACCTCTGGGCCTAAAGGTGCATTGGGCCCAGACTCGGGAATGATGATGTCTGAGGCATGTCGGATATGGGCATGAATGAGGGGAAGTTAAGTTGACCCTAGCCTCAGAGGGACTGGAAGCAGGCAGTGAACAGTAGGAAACCTGGGTCCTGGCCTGTTAAGGAGTTAAGTAAACTATCCCCTGCATATCACTGTCCTTTCATCATCCAGGAGCCTTTAGTGAATCTCCTTAAAATGGACTCCACTTACACTTTGCACTTTTGGAAAAGAACTTTGCAGAATAGCCAAAGGATGAGCCCAGCTTCCTCTCCAGGGACTTCATGGTAGAAGACGGAAGAGGACAGCTGTGCCTAGCAGGAGAGGGTGAGCATAGGCAAGTAACTGTGAAACAAATGTGATGGCTCCATCAAGTGCTATGCAAATGCTGATAAGAGAGTAGTGATTTCCTCCTGGGAAGTAGTCAGGAGAAATTAAACTGCAGTGAGGAGGTAACATCTGAATGACCCTTGAAAAAACTACAGGTGTTAGCCAGAGGGGAACATCACAAGATGAAGGACAAGCATGTTGCCATAGGCAAACATGCTCTGCTGTGGCCTTGGCTTTTAGGTATTTTGAAATGACCCACACAAGGTTGCCCTGTCCTTCCTTTGACGTGGTATTTCCTTTGTTATGATTTTGAGGAAATTATTCACTGACTAACTGATGATGAATTAATGGAACAATGTGTTTTTTAGAACCCTTTGTGAAGATATTTTTCAGAATTTATGTTAGGTAACCACTTGGCCCAGAGAATGATCCATACAGACTGTTACGGCAAGTGACTCCACTCTCAGTGAACAAAGATGTAACTGGCATTGTTGTGAATAAGTTTATGTTTACATTTTAGATTACTCCTTTAGGACAGATCCACAGAAGTAGGAATACTAGGTCAAAGGTTTTTTTTTAATGTAAGGCTCTTAATATACACTTTCTATCTGCTTTCCAAAAAGGTTTTACCACTTAGCACTTCATCAGTATATGAAGAAACTGCTTCATCCGTACCATGGCAATATAGAGTATCCTCATTCAGTCATCTTTCCCAATTTGATATGTGAAATGGTATTGCACGCATTAAACGTGGTTGCTTTTAAGTTACCAGTAAAGTTGAACATTTTTAAAGATTTATTAGCCATTTGTAGATCTTTGATTGTCTTTGTCCTTGATTGTGGGTTGTTGTGGGTTTTTAATATTTATTTATTTATTTGTCTGTGTCGGGTCTTAGCTGCAGCACACGGGATTTTCTTTGCAGCATGCGGGCTCTTCCATGCAGCACGCGGGCTTCTCTATTGCAGGGCACAGCCTTTCTCTCTAGTTGTGGCAGGCAGGCTTCTCTCTAGTTGTGGCGTGCAGGCTCCAGAGCACACAGGCTCAGTAGTTATGGCAAGCAGGCTCTCTAGCTGTGGTACATGGGCTCAGTAGTTACAGCACACAGGCTCTAGAGCACGTGGGCTCAGTTGTGGTGCATGGGCTTAGCTGCACCATGGCATGTGGGATCTTAGTTCCCTGACCAGGGATCAAACCCATGTCCCCTGCATTGGAAGGTGGATTCTTAACCACTGGACCACCAGAGAAGTCCCTGTCCTTGATTGTGTTCTTAATTTTTAATTACTGACTTGCAAGAGCTTTGTATACATTCAAGATATTAAGCCTTTGTCATTCTATTTATTGCAAATATTTTCTCCAGAAAATGTTATTTTATGTCTTCAAATTTTAATTACAGTTTTAAACACAAACTAGCACTCCCATTGGTCCTTTCCTTTGTGATCAAGAAATTACATCCAATTCCTATACTCACTATACAATGCTATAACCATCACAAAGTTATAGGACAGACCTTTTCAATTGTATTTAATTTTATTTTCAAAAATAGTGATTTGTTAAATATTGTCTCCATTTAACTTAATTTTTACATCTCCATTTAACTTAATTTTTACATCTCCATATGTTTTTGTTTTAATAAATTAATTACTTTATTTGGCTGCATTGGGTCTTCGTTGCTGCACACAGGCTTTCTCTAGTTGCGGCGAGCGGGGGTTACTCTTCCTTGTGGTGTGCAGGCTTCTCATTGCAGTGGCTTCTCTTGTTACGGAGCACGGGCTCTAGGCGCACAGGCTTCAGTAGTTGTGGCACGCAGGCTCTAGAACACAGGCTCAGTAGTTGTGGCGCATGGGCTTAGTTGCTCCACGGCATGCGGGATCCTCCCAGACCAGGACTAGAACCCGTGTCCCCTGTATTGGCAGGCGGATTCTTAACCACTGCACCACCAGGGAAGTCCCTCCATATGTCTTTTTGAAGTAAGTTAACAAATCGTAACAAAATTTTTCTCTCCTATTTTGTATCTCAGTTGTATTTTTTTAATGGAATTTCCTTTAAAAGAATGAAAAGAGAAACCATAGACTGATAAAGAACTTGTATTCAAAATATACAAAGAACTCTTAAAACTGAGCAATAACAAAAAACCCAATTTAAACATGAGCAAAAGATCTGAACAGACACCACACCAAAGAAGATATTCAAATGACAAAGAAAGTATGAAAAGATGCTTAACATTATATTTCATTGGGGGAATTGCAAATTAAAACAAAATACCACAACAGACCTATTAGAATGGCAAAACTCCAAAATACTGACAACACCAAATGCTGGCAAGGATGTGGAGCAACAAGAGCTCTCACTTGTTGCTGGTGGGAATGTAAAATGGTGCAGCTATTTTGGAAGATAGCTTGGCAGTTTCTTACAAAGTAAACATAGCCTTACCATATGATCCAGCAATCATGCTCCTAGGTATTTCCTCAACTGAGTTGAAAACTTATGTCTACAAAAAACTGCACATAAATGTTATTTCAGCTTTATTCATAATTCCCCAAACTTGGGAGCAACCAAGATGTCTCTCAATAGGTAATGTCTGGGGGAAGAGTATACTGAACAGAAGAACAAGGGCAAAGGCCCAAAGTGGGAACAGCATGTGTTGTCAAAGGACCAGAGGCTAAAGTGGTAGAGGAGGGACCTTCCTGGTGGTCCAGTGGGTAGGATTCCGTGCTCCCAATGCGGGGGGCCCAGGTTCAATCCCTGGTCAGGGAACTAGGTCCCACGTGCATGTTGCAACTAAGAAGGCCGCAGGCCACAACTAAGACCCGGTGCAGCCCAAATAAATAAATATTTTTTTTTAAAAAAAGTGGTGGAGGAAGGAAAGTTAAAGGAAGTGAGATCTGAGAGACACCTGGGGCCAAGCCACTTAGGCCTGGGTAGGGACTTCGAATTCTACGAGTGATGGGCAGCCACTGGAGGGTTTGAGCAGGATTGCGCTATGGTTGATTTACATTTTAACTGGATCACTGGCGTAGCTGTTTAATGAATGATCTATGGGAGGATGCAGTAGACAGCCTCTACAGTAGCTCCCAACGACTCCTGCCTCCTCCTGTGCTGCCTGTGATACTGTGAGTTATAATAAAAAATATACATTTGGTCTTCGTCCAGTTCCTGGCACAGGAATTTCCAAGGTTTTTGTGACAAGAAAGATAAAGATGTCTTTTGTTATTTATAACAAGGTCCTTTCAACAATATATCAGTTTATGTTAACAAGAGGAATTTGGGAAAACCCCTAGGTAACCTAAGGATGGAAACTAGTTGCCAAGGGAACCAACCTTGATGAGCGGATTGGAACTTTCAGCTCCCCCCTCCCTACCACATCCCAACCTCCAGCAAGAGAGGCTAGAGATTGAATTCCATCACCAACAGCCCATGATTTAATCAATCATGCCTATGTAATGAAGCCTCCATAAAAACCAAAAGGGACAGCGTTCAGAGAGCTTCTGGGTGAACATGTGGAGATACGGGGAGAGTGGCTTGCTGGGAGACAGCATGGAAACTCTGCAGCCATTCCCCGTACCCTGCCCTATGCTTTTCTTCCATCTGGCTGTTCCTGAGTTATGCCCTTTTATAATAAATCAGTCATCTAGTAAGTAAATATTTTCCTGATTTCTGTGAGCCTCTCTAGCAAAGTAATTTAACCAGGGTGTTTGGAACCTCTGGTTTATGGCCGGTTGACAGAAGCACAGGTAACAGAATGGATTTGGAAGTGGCATCTGGGCAGGGGGTTGGGGACGTCTTGTGGAACTGAGCCCTTAACCTGTGGGATCTGATGCCAGCTCCAGGCAGATAGCGTCAGAATTGAGTTAAATTGTAGGACACCCAGGCAGTGTTGCAGAACTGCTTGAGGCATGGAAAACCCACCCACCTGGTGTCAGACGGGTTGTGGGTATGGTTGTATTGTATGAGTAAAGGAGAAACACACAAGAGGAAGCGAGTTTTTCCGTAAGGATTCTCCAGGGGCATTTCAGTAAAATGCCCCTGGAGAACCCCCTCCTCTTGAGTGTGGGCTGGACCTAGCGACTTGCTTCTGACAAACAGAATACTGCAAAAGTCATGCCATTTCCAAGAAGAGGTTACAGAAAACTGTGCCTTTCTTCTTACTCACCCTCCCTCACTTGCTCTCCCCCTCAGAGCCCTCGCCCAGGGTAAGCCAGCTGCCAAGTTGGGATTAGCCCTATGGAGGGGCCCATGTGACAAGGACTGACATCTCCAGCCAGTAGCCAGTGAGAACCTGAGGCCTTTTAACAGCCATGTGAGTGAACTTGGCAGTGGATCTTCCCCCAGTGCGGTTTTGAAATGACTGCTGCTCTGCCCGCGCCCTGACTGCAGCCTTGCGAGAGACTCTGAGTCAGGGGACACTGCTAAGCCGTGCCTGGATTCCTGACCCCAGAAAGAGTGAGACACTTTTTGTCACATTAAGCCTATAGATTTGGGGTAACTTGTCATGAAGCAACAGATAACCAATACAGAGGGCAAGTTTGAAACCTGGAAGACCACTTTTATAGGACACTGAAATGGTCCATCCATCCTAGTGATAACGGTGGTTTGGACTAGCACGTAGCAGTGGCGGTGGTGAGAAGCAGCTGAATAGAAGATAACTTTTGTAAAGTGTCTGGCACTTAGCAGACACTGAACAACTGTTCATACCTTTTCTATTCCTTGGTAAGAATTACTCTAAGCAAGGACTAGAATTTCTAGGGGAGACTGAATTGATGGACCGTGTTCGGGAAATGACATGATACACTAATAGGTCATATGGCAGAGTCTCAAAAGTATCTACATACTTGTTACAGGTTCAATTGTGTCCCTCCACAAAAGGCAGACACAGTTCAATCCCCAGTACCTCACAATGAGACCTTATTTGGAAATAGGGTCCTTGCAGATGTAATTAGCTATGACAAGGTCATATATGGGCCCCTAATCGAATATATCTGGTGTCCTTCTAAGAAGACAGCCAGGTCTTGCTGTGACAGAGACACAGCAAGAAAGCCATGTGAAGATGGAGACAGAGATTGGAGTTATGCTACCACAAGCCAAGGAACACCAAGGTTCAGTAGTTGCTCCCAGAAGCTAGGAAGAGGCAAGGAAGTATTCTCCCCCAAAGCTGTAGATGGAGCATGACCCTGCCAACACCTTGATTTTGGACTTCCAGCCTCCTGAACTGAGAGAATAAATTTCCGTTGTTTGAAGCCACTCAGTTTGTGGTACTTTGTTATAGAGGCCCTAAGAACTGATACAATACCTACAAATAAATGGTCTTCCTTCTTTACCTGTGCCTCACTAGGTCAGAAGATACTGGAGTCAACCATCAAATCTCATCCTTTAGCACCAACACAGCCCCATATTCATAAAGATGGTTAGGAAACACTTGGTACTTGGTGGCAATGATGATGGTGATTTACTTTCTTTTGTTGTTTCCAATATACACTCTGTGCTGAATACGCCAGAAATCTTTCCAATTAATGTTAATGGGTGACCAGCCTCTGTCTGGTTCCCTCCATGGGAAATGAGGCCACTAAGAGGAAGTTATCAGTAAGGGATTTATGTTTTAGTAACATGCTTAATTATGATACAGCCACGACTGTCTCTTGCACAGGAATTTAGCATGTAAGATTTACAGCTCTTAGCACAATTTTTGCCTTTGTTGTCTCAAAGAGCCTTGTCTCTGAGGTTTTATTGGACTAGCAACCTTTTTTCTATGGTGTCAGGCTGCCCCCTACTGTTTTGGTCTTATATTCTCATCCTGGCTGATACAGTTTTAAATTGGTTTTCAAAATGTGCATTTTCTGCCAGGGTCTGTAAACCTGCCTGCTCTCGTGCCACAAAGAACACAGAACATTGGACTAGTGGGCATGGGGGAAAGGGGCCTTATTTTTTTCTTTTAATAAAGCCACTGAAGAACCACACACACACACACACACACAAATATATATATATATATATATATATATATATATATATATATATACACGCTTGTTTCAAAACACTTCATCTGACCAGCTTAAGCTTGCAAGACAAATTAAATTTCCAAAATCAGAGCAGATCAGATTTTTTTCTTTCTTATTTCTTGAGGGCAGCAAACACCTTCAAGAGATATCCTCTCTTTTCATGATACAAAAACAGGGAAATATTTTTTTTAAGAGAAGCTGATGAAATTTTAACTAATCCAACCAGCCAGAGGAAAGCAATATTACAAAAGGGGCCTCAAAGGAAGGGTGGGATTTCTTTTCCGCTTCAAAGGCGTTGATGTGCAATGCTGTGAGAAGGCAGCCTGCTTGTGGGGAAGGTCGGAGTGCTGCAGACACCCAAGTCCAGCCTCCTCTCTGCGGCCCCTCCCCTGCCAGCCCACTGCTTAGCATGTGGACAGGGCCAGCCCGTAGCCGGGAAGAAAAGTGACAGACTTATATGTATTCCACAGGATATATTAGTAAGGAAAGAAGAGAGAACCTGAAAATTAGTGTTTGGGCTTTACAACACAAATCTATTCTCAAGGTATTGGAGGAGGGTGTTGGGGGGAGGGGAGGGGGAGGGGATATCCAAAAGCCAAAGGTAATAACTGAGAACAAACTCTGTGCTGATGGTTTAAAAATCAGAAAGACCTCATTGCAGGGCAGCTTCCCCAATTCCTGATCTTTTCCCTTTCTCTTCCTCAACCCGCATCACTTCAGTGGTACCCAGACTGTGCTGCCCTCCCTCCAGGCCTTCCCATGGATGACTAGCTAATCTGATCATCAGAGCTGTGCTTCTGTTCGACCACATGCAGCTTCCTTCCACAGACTGGTGGCATTTTGGCCTATACGGTAATTCTATAACTGGCTCTCGGCAGAGTCTGGTGTCCTGTGACCCTTGTCACTACCGAGGCTTTGTTCAGATCCCCCAACCGCCTGCATACACCTTTACTCTCCCTGCAGCTGCGTTGTGTCCTGCCCTATCTGGGCTGGAAGCCTCTGGCAGGGGTGGGGAGGGGCATCCTTTTGCTCTGCCTGTGCTATTAGGCACTCCTGGGCCCAGGCCTGGGACAGTGCTCTCTCCCAGGGTTTACAAAGGAGAGTAAGGGCTTTTGGTGGGGATGTCACTGGAAAACATTTTTTATTGCATTGTGCCAGATAAACCCAAAACCTATTCCATAAAAGACTTTTTTTTATTTTATTTTGCATGGTCGGAGAGAATAGCCCAGCTGCTATCTTTGGCTCGCCTCCATTTCTTACTCCCATTCATAAAATCTTTAGAGAAGGCCGTGTGCTGCTTCCTCGCAGGGTGGATCAAGTTGCGCTCCAGTCCAGAACGAACTGGATATCCACACAGGTGGCTAGAAAGGCCCTGCACAGTCTGTCTGTCCTCTCTACTCTTACTCTCCCTACCTAACCATCCTCCACCGTCAATCAATAACTCACAAGCTCACCGTGAGCCACAACTAAGGAGCCTGCCTGCCGCAAGTAAGAAGCCCACATGCCACAACTAAGGAGCCAGCGAGCTGCAACTAAGGAGCCCGCCTGCCGCAACTAAGACCCTGCGCAACCAAATAAATAAATAAATATTTAAAAAAATAATAATAATAGCTCATAGGCTCAGCCACTCTGGAGACAAAAGCCCAGGCCAGAAGCTGGGGGATCACAAACACTCACCAAGCTTCTGGCACTTGTGGATTTCACATTCACAGCAGTCTAAGAGACTCATGGCTGATAGCAATTTATCTTTTGCTGAGGCTCAAATTTGAACGTTAAATCCCATGACGCTAGTGTTTGGGAGTCAGTCACTTAGTAAGAGAGCCTAGTTAGCTTAGTTAGGGACCCTAAAAACACAGCATTATCATTCTTAATTTACCATATTCCAGGTACTGTACTAATTACTTGCTATACATCATTTCATTTAACCATGATTATCCCCATTTTATAGATGAGAAAACTGAGATTCAAAGAAGTTAAGAAATTTTCTCCAGATCGTAGTGAGTGACATTGAGCAAGACCATAGAGCTAGTAAGTATGATTGAGAATCACACAGCTAGGTAGTGTGATGTGAGCAAGGTCACAAAGCTAGCTGGTGTGACTGAGATCCCAGAATAAGTGTGAGTGGAAAAATCACAGGCTAGCTGATCGGGAATTACACTCCAGGTCTGTCTTACCTTAAACTCAAGCAGTTACCCACCTCAGTTCCGCCTCCTCTGTCATTCTCTCCTTACTCGGGGCATGCGGCAACGAACATGAAGCCATAGAATTTTGTTACCATGTGGGAAATGGCCCTAGGTGCTAGAAATACCTTCAGTGAATATTGAAAAGGCTATTTGATTGTGGTTTGAGAATACACAAAGATTACACTTGGCTCTGGATAGACATACAAATCCGGAAAAGGCCAGGAGCCTGGTTTAAAACAACTCCACTTTTATGAATTTGAGAATTTTGAAAGCTTGTATAAAACCCTGTGCCAAGGGTTTTATATGAACAGAGAGAGAAACAGAGATCTATATACAGCCTCTCTATGTATATGGATATCAGTATACCGATAAGACATTTCTGGCTCTCAAGAATATAATGCCACTAGCATACCACGAGAAAGAACAATTAGAAGCTAAATTATGCAGGGATGACTATGCACTAAAAGCGCTCAGGACTAGAAGTGCATTGAAGCATTCGGAGAATGTGCCTGAAGAAGGAAAACGTGAATTAGGCCTTCGAAGATGAACACAGTTTAGATGGCTGGAAGGAAAAAGGAGAGCATTCAGGCAGATGAAACAAACTAAAACAAAACTCAGAGGCATAAATGAGCATAACAGACATGGGAACTGTTAACCTAGATTGTAAGCTCCCTGGGGGCAGGAGTTGTGTCTTAGCTTGTTCACAGTTCTACCTCCAGAGACTAGCACATCATGGGCACTCAGAAATTATTTGTTGATGAAAGGAAGAAAGGGGAAAGAAGAGAGGGAGAGGGGAGCAAGAGCGAGAACTCAAATGAAGAAAGACAGAGTAGAAACACCTGACCACAGAAGAAGGTGTGTGTTAGGAGTGGAGAGAAATAAGGTTGGTAAGACTTAGTGGAGCAAAGGGAAAAAGGGCCTTACCAAAGTCAGGGCAGAGAGTCTGATTCAAAGCAGCGGGCAACAGACATAGAAAACAAACTTATGGTTATTAAAGGGGAAAGGGAGTATGGGGAGGGATAAATGAGGCATTTGAGATTAACATATACACACTACTGTGTATAAAATAGATAAACAACAAAGACCTACTGTATAGCACAGGGAACTATACTCAATATTTTGTAATAACCTATAGGGAAAAGAATCTGAGAAAGAAGAGATAGATAAAAATTAAGTTGCTTAACTTCTCTGAAGCCTCAGTTTCTTCACCTGTAAAATTTAGCCTACTCCAGAAGGTTGCAAAAGAAATTAAATGAGATCATGTATGTAAATCCACTTAGCACAGTGAGTACTCAATCAACTGTAGCTGTTATTACTGTTACTATTACAATTTATTAATATGAAAATTAGCTAATTCAAAAATAAATCCAACTACAATTCATTAGGAGTAGTAAAAAAAAAAAAAATGACCACACTATTACTAGTGTGGTACTAGTAATATTTACTAGTATTATTAAATTACTATACTATTAATATAGTAGTTGAGCATTCTTTTATTCTTCTGAACAGCAGAATAAATATCTTCATTTCATAGTCCAGAGGTGACAGAAATGTGTGTGTGTGTGTATGTGTGAAATACTGTCCAACAATCTCCCTCTATCTTTTCAAACTCAAACAGCCTATGTTCCTGAAGCACCCGGAGGTCAGCACCCTGGGAAGTTCTGGCGCTTTCCTTTACGAAAAGGCCATTCCATCACCCCCCCTCAAGATGTCCTTCTGGCACTTTACAAGTCTTTCATTAACTGAGGAGACACAAGTGTTTTCCTTCTATAAAAGGGAATATCTAGCACACAGAGCCTAGGCTGCCCTGAATCACCGTCCTGACGTCCTCTGCAAAATTCCTCCATCTTCTCGGAGTTCCACCTTTTTCCTATCTTCACATAGCTCAAGTCCTATCAAGCAGAGAGCTAACTTGAGAATGCAGGTCTCTTTTTCAAAGAGTTACTTTTACTTAGGCTATAAAAAGCAGTCAGAGACACTGAACGCCAGATATCTGAGGATGGATGAATGGTTAGCGGAACAGAAGGAAGGGGGAAAAGCACCTTAAAATCAACCACAACATCTGACAGAATCAAGAAAATTCTCTGTTATGGTGAAAGAGGCATGAAGAGGAAGAGCTGAATTGTTAAAAGCTAAATCTGGGTTTCAAAGGGAAATCTTTTTTATAAAACTAAGGCAATCTCATTGAAAAACAGATTCTATTTTCCAAAAAGAATAAGAAATAAAATCTCCCAATCTTTTGAATCCCCAGCTTGACTCCCTAGAAGCAACCATACTTTATATTTTCTTGTATCTCCTTCTAGAAATTGTCCTGCATTTATAAGAATATAGCGTGTGCATATATGTAATATGTGTGTGTATATAAATCTTCTTCTTGTATTATTTCTAAACCTATCACTGAAAAAAATTATTTTAAAATCCTGATTCTTTTTTATAATTTTCTTTATTGAAGTAGAGTTGATTTACAATGCTGTGGCAATCTCTGCTGTACAGCAAAGTGACTCAGTTATACACATACAGACATTCTTTTTAAAATCCTGATTCTTAAAGCAAAACTTCCTACTAACAAGAAGTAAAAGCCTTATACACAACAATCTCATGCCTTCACAAGAGTCAGCAAAAGTCCAGGTACTCTGTGAAACAGAAATAATCAAATGCTTCAAAATATTTAATTTCCTATTCCAGGAATGTGAAACAGGTGTAATTAAAATAACACTTTTTTAATTAAATGACCTCTCTTGACCAATCATCTGTGAATAATTCAGATTTCCCCCTTATTATTACTGTAAAATTAAAACGAGGTCATATAAACAGGAAGATCCTCTTTAACTATCTTTAAGCACCAGCAATATATATTTTCCACCAGTTAAAATCCTTAATGATACAAAAAATCTGTCAAGCGTAACTCCCCCAATTCATTTGCCTGAAACCATCAATATTTTATCATGCGCTTGCAGTTGGCTTTAATTTAACAGTCCAGGTTACTAATCAAACAAAACACCCAAGTCATTAAAAGTTAGCGTGCCATTTAGAAAGTGCATTTCACGTTTATTAAAATATCTTTCATGCAGCCATTAGAAACCTAAAGTTTTAATTACAATCAGATATTTAGTTCTACTCCCGTTATGCATTTGGCACTCTCTCGCAACTGCCCTGATTAATCTTCCAGACCAAGTTCATCCATTACCTCCCAAAATTATTTTCCTTATTTTCCTTATTTCCTTACCCCAACCCCTACAAAGAAGTAAAATGCATTTTAAAGGTGTGTAAAATAACTACCCAAAAGACAAGTCATTTAAAAGATTTCATTTCAAATGTAATTTATCCTTCATAAAAGACCAAAGAGGCATCATTCAGAAAGACAAACTGAAATTGAAAATTAGCTCTTCATGTCTCCATTGTCAATTTTCATTATTTATTTTTCTTGCTAATGATGGGGAAAGCTCAACAAGCATTTTCCTACAATTTTCTAACTGTGTGATTCAATTAACTGTGATTTTTCTTTAAGCTTTTCAATCTTCCCTACTCTTGTTCCTGCCCTGGCTTGCTCTAAAGTTCCATGAAAGAGGAATCTAATTTTTTTTTTTAAATGAACTTATTTACAAAGCAGAAATAGACTTACAGACTTTGAAAACAAACTTAATGGTTACCAAAGGGGAAACGTCGGGGGGAGGGATAAATCTGGAGTTTGGGATTAATGTACACATACTACTATATATAAGACAGATAACCAATAAGGACCTATACCATATATAGCACAGGGAACTCTACTCAATATTCTGTGATAACCTATATGAGAAAAGAATCTAAAAAAGAATGAATATGTGTCTAGGTATAACTGCATCACTTTGCTGTACACCTGAAACTAACATAACATTGTAAATCAACTACACTCCAACAAAATTTTCAAAAATAAAAATTTTTAAAAATTAAAAAAATAAAGTTTGATGAAAGAGACTACTGACATATAAAGCGTCAGATTTCATATTAAATCTAGATCTTCAGCATTACAGCATTTAGATTCTCCATCAATCATATTTGCTGCTCACTAAAAGACATTTTAGATGAGATTTAGAGCCAACAGCAAGTATGTGATCATCTGATCTCACTTCTAAGAGTCACACCGATAAAAACTGTGGGACCTGCTGTGGAGATGAAGGCCCCCAGCTGCCCAGGTATGAATGGAATTGCAAGTCCATTCAATAAACCATGGGATGTCCTTTAATGACTAAAAGCATCTTGCATCCATCAAGCTAACTCAAACATAAATCCATAAAAGCCACTGTTCTAAATAATATAAAATTATGTTAAATATAATTATCATACATTTTAATAGGAAAAAGAGAAAGATCTTAACTGAAATTCAGGTTCCATTTCCAACAATCACTCATATTTTCTAAGTCAAGAGATACTGTGGAATCCAAAAACCAAAACAAATGAACAAACATAACAAAACAGAAACAATCATAGATACAGAGAACAAACAGGCAGTTGCCAGGGAAGGGGGTGGAGGAATGAGTGAAATAGGTGAGGGGAATTAAGAGGCACAAAATTCCAGTTACAAAATAAATGAGCCACAGGGATGAAAGGTACAGTGTGGGGAATACGTTCAATAATTATGTAATATCTTTGTATGGTGACAGATGGTAACTAGACTTACCGTGGTGGTCATTTTGTAATACAGAAATATCAAATCATTATGTTGTGTAACAGGAACAAACATAGTGTTGTAGATCAATTACACTTCAAAAAAACAAGCAAACAAACTCAGAAAAAGAGATCAGATTGGTGGTTCCTAGAGGCGATGGGTGGGAAGAGGGGATTGGAGGAAGGTGGTCAAAAGGTACAAACTTCCAGTTATAAGATAAATCAGTAGTAGGGATGTGATGTACAACATGATGACTATAACTAACACAGCTGTGTGTCATATAGGAAAGTTGTTAAAAGAGTAAATCCTAAGAGTTCTCATCACAGGGAAAAATTTTTTTCTGTCTTTTATTTTGTATCTATATGGATTAATGAATATTCACTAAACACACTGTGGTAATCATTTCATAATGTATGTAAGTCTGATCATTAGGCAGTACACCTTAAACTTATACAGTGTTGTATGTCAAGTATATATCAATAAAACTGGAAGAAAAAAAAGGAGAGAGAGATAATGTGTCCCAAGGAAAACTAGTCAAAACAAAAGTGTGCCTGAGTTTCCCACAGCTCAGCAGATCATGACTTCCAAGTTCTGTTTCCTTTATATGTTGGGAAAGTACGAAGGCATGAGCCTCATGGTACTTGCTTCCAGTCAAAGGAAGTGTGTCAGAATATTGGTAGGTCCTGGGCAGAGGCAAGGAAAATAGCTTCTTGCCACACTCCGTGACACACCTGGAGCCTGAAGTAGCTCTGCTTGAGCCCAGGGTTTGGCAAAGTCTCTCTTGAACAGCTCCATTCACTTGCCTAGAATTTTCCCAAGTCTCTAACGAGTTCCATCAGTTAAAGGCCTTCACTTCTCTAACCACAGGGGCTCAAACGCAGAGCAAGGGCCTGTAAGGGGGAAAACCCCATACCATTCCTTCCCTCTTCTGTGGCCTTGATTCGTGGTCCTGACCTCCAATCCAAAATCCCTCCTTTCTCACCCAGTTACAAAATCACAAATCCCTGGTACACAGATGGATGGAAAGAGATGAGCCACAGTCAGTGAAGGTGTTATCCATTCTACTCTAACAGCATCCAAGCCACAGGTAGATCAGCCAAAAATACCTCTACTGAAAATTCCCGAAAGAACTGGAAAACGTTTCTGCCATCCTAGAGAATCCTCATTTCTAAAGAGACAATGTGGAGAACGTAGGAAGAGAAGAGCATATTCAAGGCCAGAAGTCTGGTCTCCATGGTCTTCTTTAAGGATTCATCTCTAAATAAACAGGAATTTCACAAAAGAGAGGATATTTCTTTCCCTTCAGATTCACCTAGGTTGCTCCAGAGTTCCTGGAACTATTATGGAGAATTCCAAATTATCCAAGTATTAATATTATCAGGCACTTGGCCCCGCTATTGGCCCCATGAGGAAAGACAAAGAACCCTGAATTCAAGATCCTGCCTCCAAGAAGCTGACACACTATTGGGAAGACAGGCCACAAGTACATGAAACAACCGGACATCACCTACAACGCAAAGTACCCACTGTTCTAAATTAATATAGTGCAAACTGAGCACACAGAGAGTAGAAAATGCTGCCACGGAGGGTCAGTCAAACTAGGCAGGGTGACTTACAAACAGCTTCCCAAAGAATGTGCGTTCTTAGCTCAATCTTCAAGGACTCAGTTCACCAAACAGCTGTATTATGACAGCACACAGCTCCAAGTATATAAGATTAGGCATTCAATGAATCCTTGTTGAAAGATGAATGCTGGACATGGTATTTGGTGTAAACGACATGGTTTCCGAGGGAGAATGAGAATTAGAATAAATCTGATAAGAGCTAGCCTGTACTGAGTATTTACTATGTTCCAGGCACTGTGTTTAGTACTTCACAATCTCATTTAATCCTCACGACCCCATTCCAGTTATCTATTGCCAAGCAACACACTGCTCCAATACTTAACATCTCTGAACAATGACTATTTTATTATATTTCATGATTTCATGGGTCAGGAACTCAGCCAGGGCTCAGCCAAGCTATTCTTCTCCCCCGTATGGCATGGACTAAGGTTAATCAGTGGTATGCAGCTAGCAGATGGGCCCATCTGGAAGGTCCAAGATGGGATCACTCACATGTCTGGCACCTTGGCAGCAATGGCTGGAAGGCTTGCCTCAGCTGGGACTGTTAACAGGAATGCCTATATATGCCTTTTCTAGCATGACAGTTTCAGGGTATTTGGATTTCTTACATGGTGGCTCAGGACTCCTAAAAAGACTGATCCAAGGGACTTCCCTGGGGATCCAATGGGTAAGACTCCATGCTCCCGATGCTGGGTTTGATCCCTGATCAGGGAAGTAGACCCTGCAATGCATGCTGCAACTAAGAGCTCACACGTCACAAAGAAGAAGTCTGCATGCCACAACTAAAGATCCCGCATGCCGCAACTAAGACCTGGCGCAGTTAAAATAAATAAATAAATAAATAGATTTTTTTTTTTAAAGACTGATCCAAAAAGTGGTAGCTGCTAGTCTCTTAAGGCGTGGGTCTGGAAACTGACACAACGTCAGTTCACCCACACTGTAAGGCAGTCACAGAGTCTACCAGATTCATGGGGCAGGGATATAGATTCTATCTCATTATGAGAAAAATATAAAGAACTTGTTACATATTTAATCTACCACAAATTACCATCTGGTCACAAATTATTTACATTTTTCCCTTGTGTAAAATTCTCTGACTCCTTTCCAAGGCCCCAAAGGACTCAGTTAGCTCAAGATCTGGGATCTCATCATCCAAATCAGATCTAAATCAGGTCCAGGTGTGGATGAGACTCCACAGGTACAGTTCTTCCTCTCATCAGAAGGTCTGTAAAGAACAAGTTATCTACCAACACACACGCACACACACACACACACACACACACACAATGACAGCACACAATCATGAGACCGACATAGGATAATAGCAATGGACACCCCTATTCAAAAGGGGAAAGCACAGGAGGCACATAGCATTCATCTGGCCCATGATAGCTCTGAAATGCAGTTGGCCAAACATCATCAGTGGCTGGATTAGTGTCCAGTCCAGGACTTGTGCTCCACATCTCTTGATTCCACTCTCTGAACCAACTTTCCTTTTTCATAAGAACTAGCCTGTGATTGTAGTTTAGTAGCCTTAACTGCTTCTTGCCCATTGAAATTTGAGAGCTCTTTTTATTTTGAACTATCTTTGTCCGTTTTAGTCAAAGTTGATGTGGCTCCCATCAATTCAATTCTCTTAAAAACTCTGTGAGATTTCTATGAATTTCACTGGGATGCACTCCATTAAATAAAAGCCATACCCACAAATCTCTATAAGACAGTTCCTTCTCTGCCTTGGGCTGAATCAGAGTGCTATGGGATAATTAGAAGCCTTTTTTCTAGTTCTAGACATATCTTTAAATCTTTCTGGAAGATTAACTTACAGCCATACTTTTATATGACCTTGCCTTGAGGTCACTTTACATCGAAATTCTTTTGCCAATGGAGAGGTAGGGAATGAGAAAGTTTTATTTTGAAACCCATTAAATCCTAGGTCCCTACAGTTCCTTTAAAAATTGTTAGAATACTGCCAAAAAAAAATTACACTTATGTCTCTCTATCCACACCTTATTATCAGTGACTCAAAGAAACCAACTGGCACCTTAAATATTCTGCCAGGAAATCTCTTTAACCAAATCCACCAGTTTGTTAGGTTTATGTTCTATTTTTCCACACTACTACAGACAACAATATTGTCAAACTTTCCTCCATCACACAATAAGGGTCACATTTTTTCCAACCTCCAAAACCAATTTTATCCCTCCTTCCAGGCTTCACCAGTTGTCTTTTCAATGACCTTCTAGCTTTTATAAACAGCCTCCTCAAGGCCTCCTAGGTTCTGCCTACTGCCTAGTCCCAAAGCCATACATTTTAGGGTTTAATAAGAGAAGCACCCCACTTCCAGGTACCAAATTCTGTTCTAGTTTTCTATTGCTGCTATACTGAATAACTTAAAACAATAATCATTACATCGCATGAGTCTGTGTGTCAAGAATTCAATCAAGACTCAGTTGGACAATTCCTCTGCTCCACATGGCATCCACTGTAGTCAATGAGTCACTTGCGGGTATTCAGCTGATGGGTTAGTCGGAAGGTACGAGATGACTTCATTATGGCTGGAAGGTTGGGCTTGGTTAGGACCATCTCATACTGAGCCCCCAGCATGGTGGTCTCAGGGTGTGTGGCCTTCTAACATGGTGGATCAGGACACCTAGAGAAAGTTTTCCTAGAAAGGGGAAGTAGAAGCTGCCAGTCTCTTATACCAGAAACTGGCACACCGTCACTTCTGCTATATTCTATTGGTCAAGCAAACACAGAGCCCAGATTTAAGGAGCAGAGACATAGATTTTACCTCTCAATGGGAGGAGTGTCCAAAAAATTTGGAGACATCTTTAATCTACGACAAATACTACGAGCTAGATATTCTTATTCTCATTTTACAAACAAAGAAAACTAAACCTAGAGAAATAGGTAATTTGCCCAAAGTTATACAGTTATGGTAAAGCTAGAATTCTAACTTAATCATCTATCTGCATGGGAAAGTAAATAAAGCAGCTGACAACTCCCAAAACGTGGTGATTAAAAGGGCATCATCTTCTGGAGAAACAAGGCATCTGCCTGTGTAGCCCTGTTACCTATCAGCTCAGGATACAAGCTTCCTCCTTTCACTTCATCCCTGCTCTCAGGTGGATTTCTGCAAGTTGCACTTCGTGAATGTTTATAAAAGAACAAATGATCACATACTACAAAAGTCTTAGAAAGGTAATGCCCTAGTCCATTTATGAAAGTGCATCTGACAAATTCAGCCTGACAGTATGATCTCTCAGAGGTGGAGGAAATAACGAGGGAAACTCCTCTTCTGGACCAACATGGGAAAATTGTATGGTGAGGATGAAATGGCAGGAACATTGGGGAGCAAGGGACTTTGTCATCCTGGAGTGATGACTGTTAGGGAAGAGAGAGCTGGTGTAGTCAGAGGCAAGCCCTCTTGCTATATGGCAGAAATAAAACGTAGCTATGGGTCCACAGTCTGTGGTCCTGCAAGGGGAGATGAGGCAGGAAGGATGGGACTTTCAAAAATAAAATTCAGACCTAACTTCCAGAAATGATTCCTGGGAAGGAAAAAAGAGAGGAGGGATTGGTGTGGCCACACAGGAAGTGTCCTAACAAGCTCAGATTTAGGATACACATACCACAGATGGGGTCAAGGGACCCACTGCCAAAATTACATGCAAAAGTTGGTGCAAATCAATGGGAATTGTGTCAGGAAGGCTAAAGCAGAGAATGCACAAGCGATGCCAAAGACAAGACTTTTTATGATTTCGTTTGGAGCAGGAACGTGGAAAAAATAAACCTGACGAGCAGAGATTATTGTGCAATGTTAACAGATCATAGAGAAAACAGAACTGCTCAACTTCTATTTTGCTTCTTCCTTTTCTTTAAAGAGAATGGGCATTTGGCTGGAAAGAGAAACATGAATATTGAAAAAGCTGAAGCCCAGGTTGAGGAGATGATGTTGAGCAAAATTCTCTTTCTGTCGAAAATGAGTTCATCTCTTCCTAAAAATCCAGTGTAATTGAATAGATGAGATGTTGGGACACTGTAAATGCAAGATTCTCCCCTGCACAGTTTAGGATGAAAAACAAACAAACAAAATAAAACATGTGCCAGTCAGCTCTCGGACTGCAGTCCTCTGATCTCCACACACAGAAGATAGCAGGAAGTCAGAAATCCAAAGGGGCTATGGACACAGGAGAATGCATAGTGACTGCTAACTGGTATGGAGTTTCTTTGGAGGTAATGAAAACGTTCTGGAACTAGTGGTGATGGCTTCACAACCTGAATATACTAAAAACCCCTGAATTATACACTTTAAAGGATGAATTTTATGGTATGTGCATTATATCTTAATTTTTTTAAATAATACATTATCACATTTTACTCATGTCTTCAGTGTCAACTTTCTTTTCTGTGTCCACCGATCTTAAAAAAAAAAACAAAACCACAAAACCAAATTCCATTTTGAAAGCTCTTGTTCTCTGTGACTGATGACAAAATGTACAAACAAAACAGTTGGCTTTTTAGTTTTATGGGGGGAAAATGAAGGAGTATAACCAAACCTAGCACATTTTTTTTTAAAAAAAAGCATTTCGTGTCATTTTTAAAAAAGAAAAAAATGCGAGAAAAAGATAGAATCAAAACTGTGGCAATATTACACTAAATTGCCCATCACAAGAAAGCTAGATGGGATAATAAATTAGCTAAAGTAGTGAGTCCAGTTCCTCAATAACTCTCTAGTAACTAACTGCACATACAATTGTTGAAAGAGAGGTGAGAAGGAGCTAGAATGGAAAAGGCTTAGTGACTTTAGTGGCCATAGCTTTAAAAGAAGCAGCAGAAAGATGGAGCTGCTGGCCTATGGATGCATCTGAGCTATGAAACCTAGAGTCCATTTGGGTCCGGGGGAGGAGGGGTAACGGTCTCACTCTAGTCTGTGTGGCTCAGAATATCCAGAGCACTGTACGCCATTCCGGGTGCCACTGTCACAGAGGATCACAGGCAAACTGCAACCTGATAGAATACTGAAGGTCTGACACCATGACATAAGTTAAACCATTAAAAGGACAGATACTATTTAGCTTAGAAAAGAAAAGGAAAAAAGGAAATCTAAAACTTTTCTTTAAAAAAATTATCAGAAAAGGTCAGTTTTTGGATCTTCATGAGTCTTATTAGCAAGGCCTCAAAAAAAGGAAAAACCCAAGGCTGTCAAACATTTGAGGTCTGAGCTCAGTAACCTCAGACAAAATAGGTACATAACCAGAAGTCACAATTAACTGATGTCACAAATAAATGAGAGGGAGCAAGAAAGGGGGCCTTCAATTAAAAGTGGAAATATAACCTGGCCATCAGGGAGAAGGAAAAAGGGAAAAGACAGTCAATAGAGACACATACTTGGTGAATTCCTCAGGCAAGACCCAGGGATCTGTATTATTTAAATGTCCCCAAATGGTTAGCAGACATTTTGTCCAATCCAAAAAGTCCCTGAGACATTTGGTCCACAAGACGTGGTCTATGCTAAAAGGTCCTTGAAATCTGGCTCTATCCAAAACATCCATGAGCATAGTCGGTCCATGATAAATGGTTTTGGACAGGACCAAATGTCAAGGATCCTCTGGCATGGAAGAAATGTCTTATGAATGTTTTGGACAGGACCAACTGCTATTCATCCAACCACCTTGAAGCAAAGGATCAAAAGCCAATTAATGAATTCTTTCTTGATTATTCCACGCAAAAGGTATTCTATCATCCACATCCCTCTCAACTCTTGATCATTTAGTTACTTCAACTTAGGTCTCAGTTCCTTTATCTGTAAAACTATCATAATAATATTACCCAATTCATAGGGTTTTTTGAAGACCGAATTTATGAATATAAAGCACACAGAACAGTGACAAGAATATACAAGCTCTATAATTTATGACTATTCTTATTAGTAGTATGATTATTTTTATAGAAGGAAGTTAGTAGGACAAACCATAGTCTCTACTGCTACAGTTGGTCCTGAAGCTATAACTGATACCACCCATTTATGATTCTCTACCACCAATTCTAGATTCCTCTCCCTTTGGCTAGCTTCTGCTGGTCTAGGTTACTTGCCTGCTGGGTGACCTAGACCTTCATCCCTGAGAGGTCTGAGCCCATGGCTAATTTGCCCCATCAGGCCTCTGTAGCTATAATTCCTTTTTCACATGAGAACACCAAGAGATATGCCAATGGATCTCCTGAGTTCTAAACATTCTCTTCCCTTTCCTTATTATGGAGCAGCAACCCTACCTCCTCATGGTGATCAGGGTCAATTCCTTTGCCACTATAACTCCTTTCTTAGCCTTAGCTAACTTAATGGCATGAGAAGTATAAAATGTTAAGGTATAAACATAGTTTAGATTTAGTGGGACTCTGACTGAGATCCCTGATGGAAGTAACCCCATCTGGGAACCAGAACCTCTAAAACTTCAGAAACTAAATTTGCAGGCACAAGAAGTACCTATTCACCATGCAAGTCACTTGATCCAGACTCATGCTCTACACAAAATCACATAATGGCCATTGACTCAAGAAATACTGCACCTTAAAGGACAGTGTTCCAACCTTGTAGATTATCATCTTCAAGATGACACTTCAGCCACACCTTCAAGAAGTCATCCCAATACTTTTCAACCTATCAGCATACTATGTACTATGTGGTAAAATTGGTGACGCCATGATCATATGTTCATTGTTTTACCTCCTTAACATAAAGTGAGTATACCTTGATCAAGGTGACATGTGAGATGCTTTTTTTGGTACATCAGATACGCTGTGAGCTCTCAGTGGTAAATCAGGCAAAGACTGTCTGACATCTACTGGATGATCCTCCTGACAACCTGGATGAAGAGTGTCTCTTCTGCAGTGGATGCTCTCTAAAATGCTTTAATATGCAATAAAAAAAAAAAGATGCTGACACTTTTTGCCCACTCTCATAGTTGCACCCACAGGGCTCCTCTGAAGACCAGGGAGAAGAATTCTGGGCAGTGCATCTGGTCATCCACTGTATGTGAAAAGTAAAATTGTCCAAGGTAAAGATATACACGGATTCCTAGACAGTGGAGAATGGT
The DNA here is from genome assembly GCF_005190385.1 of Monodon monoceros. NCBI lineage: Eukaryota > Metazoa > Chordata > Mammalia > Artiodactyla > Monodontidae > Monodon > Monodon monoceros. The sequence goes on from NW_021703778.1 coordinate 110,517,629, forward strand.
TTGGCTATCAGTCAGAGGCCTGGAAAAGTGAAGGTGTGCTGTTGGCCTTTCCAGGTCAAAGCAAACCGCTTCTGGTGTTCTGTACAAATTGGTATGAAGAAAAATGTATTAGCTAGGTTTGTAATTGCCTATCAAGTGTTGGGGGCTGTGTTGATTTGCTCCGAAAAAGATTCTACATCTGAGGCAGAAGATGCAGTCAGAGTCACTACCTGATTAAGATTACAAAATTCTTAGTCATTCTCTAAATCTATCCAAATGCTACACAAGTGAAACAGGTGATTTAAATGGGAATGTGCTAGGTATCACCAACCCCACATATTTTAAGTCTCTGATGGAGGCATAATATCTATAGTTCACTCATAGATGCATATTACTTCTAACTTACTACCTTGGTAGGGAGGCGAAGTTCCAGAAGCTTTTATTTAGCCCTGCCTATTATAAATGGCCCTTACCCCATGGGACACAGAGCGAGTGCAGGTATTCTGGCAGTTACCGACTGTGTATCTTCCAATATTGCATTCAACAACTGGGAAAATAACCACAGGGCCCATGGATCAATGCAACCACTGTGAGTTAGTTAAGTTTCCACTTGTCATCTGGCCACCATAAGTCCCCACTTTGACTTACTGGGCCTTGCTAGCATTTTACTTCCCCAGAAATTAGCATCAATACAGAGCCAGTATCTAGTAATACCCAAGAGATTTTTTCCTTACTGCACATTTATTCTAGTAAATAGGCACCAGTTCCCACTGGGAAAGACTTGAGAGAAGATTTACTGTATATACTTGTGGCAACATTACTAGGTCCTTCCCAAGGGGACCCAGCTGCCCTTCAGTCAAGGAACTCTGAGTCTGTGCACTGGCTTAGGTCTGGAAGATGGGTGAATGGCCATGACTCTCCACTGTGGCAATTTCAATCAGGTTGTTGGCCACCAGATCTGGAGTTTGTATTGTTGTTGTTTTCTGCTATATGAATGCAGCAATATTCTAGTAGAATGCCCAACCCCTTCATTCATAATTACGCCATGATCACTTGGCTACTGTGAGAGAACCCTGTGGACCAAAACATTCTGATTACCAGTCACCCTCCTACCCTTAACAGTAAAGTTTACTGAATGAACTTGAGCTGGTTCACAGCAAGCAGCCTGCTGGACTACTGCAGCAACTTATAGGGGAGTGAGTAGCAATGGGCCTCTGCCTACTGTTAGGCACCACATCATCAGAGGAAAGAGAAAGAGAAAAAAAGCATGCCAAAAGCAAAAAGAGAAGCCCCTTCCTCCCCTATGCTGTGCAGTATCCCTCCAGCACCCTCCATTGTTAAAGCCTAATATTGTACCAGATGGCAACGAAGAAATGATTACATAGTCCAGCTCCAAAATCACAAGGCAAAAGAAAAAAGAAAACAAAAGTGGATTTGGAGCTAAGAGATAATAAGCTGATAACTAGCACATATGCTCACTGCTCTGAGACTTTGATTCCTTCCTTGATACCATGCCAAGGCAGTTCTGGCCTTACTGCCTCTTTCATTACGTGCCATCACTCTTTCCAAGCTTCTTTGAGCCATCCAGCAGCATACTGAGCCTGGCTCCAAGTGTCCCTGCCAGAATATTAAATCCTGAATCACAGGTGAGTATATTCACTGTAACAAACTCTTGCCATATCTAATTCTATAGTCTATACTACCAGGTCATCACTCTCAAAACCCACTCCCAGGCTAATATGCCAGTATTTAATAGCCAGTTCCTGCAGCTCTGCTCCTTTCTCCTTCAGCAGGGCCAGCACTTCATCAGTTGGGATACAATATGTGACCAAAATTACTAGTCTAATGGCCAGGAAGGGAGGTGATGGCAGACTCTGAGGACAGCATGTACTGTCTTGCAGAGCATTTGTTCCTGTTGCAACCTCTGCATAGTCTTTAGATGAGGGATAGGTGCTGCTATACTCCATCAAGAGGAAATGGTCCATTTCTGCCATCCCAGGGGTTTCAGGAGAATCTGGTGATGCAAAGGTCTCTGGTGCACCCAACTGTCCCCATCTCAAGTCTCAGGGTCTTACGCCTTCCCTATCAGGATCTTAACTTTCACGTGAAAGAAGTTGCTAATGTAGTATTCCCTGAAGTTCTGCTGTTCTTACACTCAGATCCTGAGCTTTATCTTAAGCGTGGTCCACCCTCTGGTTGCTGCACTGGAGGCCTTCAGACTTTCACATCATACTTTATTTTGATAATGAGCTTGTCATTTTCTCTCGTCAATGCATCAGTAAGCACCCAAAATCAACGAACTCTTCCACTGTCCTTTTAATTACTGTCTCCCTCAAATCTCTCAAATACTAGAGATAGTGCATAAACCAGAACATTCTCTTCAATCTATGTTCCTATCTCAACCAACCACAGGTGAAAGTGTTAATATTTGCAAGGCTCTGATAGGTCAAGCTACAGCATTTCACCTATTACAGTGATGGTCCTTGTTGCCATCTTGCTGGTGAGTTATCCAACCTTAGAATCCCATCCTTAGAATCTGCTGCCTAGGACCAACTGTCATAGGGAAGATTCAGGTAGAAGTGATTTATTAAGAAAAAGCCCTCTGGAAAAACTGTTAAGAGAACCGGGGGAGTAGGACAGGAAATGGGAGGAAACAAAGCAAGGCACTGTATTATCTATCTATTGCTGCATAACAAATTTTCCCAACACTTTTCTTTTTAAAGATTGCTTTAGCTATTCAGGGTCTTTTGTGTTTCCATACAAATTTCAGAATTATTTGTTTGGAACTGTGATAGGGATTGCATTGAATCTGAAGGTTGCTTTGGGTAGTATGGACATTTTTTATATACTGATTCTTCTAATCCATGAGGATAGTATACCTTTCCATTTGTTTGTGTCATCTTCAATTTCTTTTATCAACGTCTTATAGTTTTTCAAGTACAGGCCTTTTACCTCCTTGCTTAGATTTATTCTTTCTGATGCGATTGCAAATGGGATTGTTTTCTTAATTTCCCAGATAGTTCATTTTTAGTGTATAGAAACACAACAGATTTCTGTATATTAATTTTGAATCCTCCAACTTTACTGAATTGTTTTATTAGTTCTAACATTTCTTTAGTGGCCTCTTAAGGATTTTCTATGTACAGTATCATGTCATCTGCAAACACAGTTTTACTTCTTCCTTTCCAAATTTGGATTGTTTATTTCTTTTTCCTGTCTGACTGCTGCAGCTAGGACTTCCAGTACAATTTTGAGTAAAACTGGTGAGAGTGGGTATCCCTGTCTTGCTCTTGATCTTAGAGGAAATGCTTTCAGCTTTTCACCATTAAGTGTAATGTTGGTTGTAAGCTTGTCATATGTGGCCTTTATTATGTTGAGGTATGTTCCCTCTATACCCACTTTGTTGAGTTTTTATCATAAACGGATGTTGAATTTTAACAAAAGCTTTTTCTGCATCTATCGAGATGATCGTATGGATTTTATTCTTCACTTAGTTAATATGATGTCTCACACTGACTGATCTGCAGATACTGAAGAATCCTTGCATCCCTGGAATAAATCCCACTTGATCATGATGTAGGATCCTTTTAATGTACTGTTGGATTTGGTTTACTAATATTTTGTTGAGGATTTTTACATCTATGTTCATCAGTAATATCGGCCTATAATTTTCTTTTTTTGTGATATCTTTGGTTTTGGTGTCAGGGTGATGCTGGCCTCATAAAATGAGTTTGGAAGTGTTCCTTCCTGTTCAATTTTTTTTTAATAGTTTGATAAGGATAGATGCTAGCTCTTCACTAAATGTTTGGTAGAATTTACCTGTGAAGCCATCTGGTCCTGGGCTTCTGTTTCTTTTTTTTGTTTTGTTTTTTTGCGGTACACAGGCCTCTCACTGTTGTGGCCTCTCCCGCCGCGGAGCACAGGCTCCGGACGCGCAGGCTCAGCGGCCATGACTCACGGGCCTAGCCGCTCCGCGGCATGTGGGATCTTCCCAGACCGGGGCACGAACCCGTGTCCCCTGCATCGGCAGGCAGACTCTCAACCACTGCGCCACCAGGGAGGGGCTTCTGTTTCTTGAGCGTTTTTTTATTACTGATTCAATTTCTTTACTGGTAAACAATCTGTTCATATTTTCTATTTCTTCCTGATCCAGTCTTGGGAGATTGTACATTTCTAGGAATTTATCTATTTCTTCTAGGTCATTCATTTTACTGGCATATAATTGCTCATATTAATCTCTTAGGATTCTCTGTATTTCTATGGTATTAGTATAACTTCTCCTCTTTCATTTCTGATTTTATTTATTTGTGCCCTCTCTTTTTTTCTTGATGAGTCTGGCTAAAGACTTATCAAATTTGTTTATCTTTTCAAAGATCCGGCTCATAGTTTCCTTGATCTTTTCTATTGTTTTTAGTCTCTATTTCATTTATTTCTGCTCTGATATTTATTATTTCTTTCCTTCTACTAACTTGGGGTTTTGTTGGTTTTTCTTTTCTAGTTCCTTCAGGTGTAAGGTTAGATTGTTTATTTGAGATATTTCTTATTTCCTGAGGTATGTATCACTATAAACTTCCCTCTTAGAGCTGCTTTTGCTGTTTCCCATAGATTTTGGATCATTGTGTTTCCATTTTCATTTGTCTCCAGGTATTTTTTTAATTTCCTTTTTGATTTCTTCATTGACCAGTTGGTTGTTTAGTAGCATATTGTTTAGCCTCCACGTGTTTGTGTTTTTTGCAGTTTTTTTCTCATAGTTGATTTCTAGTCTCTTGCTACTGTGATCAGAAAAGATGCTTGATATGATTTCAGTCTTCTTAAATTCACTGAGACTTGTTTTGTGGCCGAGCATGCAATATATCCTGGAGAATGTTCCATTTGTACTTGAGAAGAATATGTGCTCTGCTGCTTTTGGTTGGAATGTTATATATATATATATATATTCCATCTGGCCTGATTTATCATTTGAGGTCAGTGTTTCCTTACTGATTTTCTGTCTGGATGATCTGTCCACTGATGTAAGAGGAGTGTTAAAGTCCCCTACTATTATTGTGTTACTGTCAGTTTCTCCCTTTATGTTTGTTAATATCTGCTTTATGTATTTAGGTTTTTTGTTTTAAAGTCAATTTTGTCTGATATAAGTATTGCTATGCCAACTTTCTTTTTGTTTCCATCTGCATGAAATATCTTCTTCCATTCCCTCACTTTCAATCTGTATGTCTTTAGATCTGAAGTGAGTCTCTTGCAGGCAGCATATATATGGGTCTTGCTTTTTATCCATTCAACCATTCTATGCCTTTTAATTGAAGCATTTAGTCTGTTTACATTTAAAGTAATTATTGCCATTTTGTTAACTGTTTTCTGGTTGTTTTTGTAGTTCTCTTTTGTTCCTTTCTTCTTCTTTTGCTCTCTTCCCTTGTGATTTGATGACTACCTTTAGTGTTATGTTTGGATTCCTTTCTCCTTTTTGTGTGTGTATCTATTATAGATTTTTGGTTTCTGGTTACCATGAGATTCATATATAACAACAATGTATATTTTAAGTTGATGATCACTTAAGCTCAAACACATTTTAACAACCCTGCATTTTTACTCCCCCCAAAACATTTAATGTTTTGACATCATATTTTACCTCTTTTTGTTTTATGTATTGTGGGTATAGATGATTTTACTACTTTTGTCTTTTAATCTTCCTACGAGCTACATAAGTGTTTGATCTACTACTTTTGTAGTATGTTTGCCTTAACCAATGAGACTTTTCCTTTCATAATTTTCATATTTCTAGCTGTGGTCTTTTTTTCTGCTTAAAGAAGTTCCTTTAACATTTCTTGTAAGACCAGTTTAGTGGTGCTAAACTCTTTTAGTTTTTGCCTGTCTATAAAACTCTATCTCTCCTTCAAATCTGAATGAAAATCTTGCCAGCTAGCATATTACTGGTGGTAGGTTCTTTTCCTTTCATCATTTTGATGCAGTTGACCCCTGAACAACACAGGGGTTAGATGAGTCAACCCTCCTGCAGAGCTGAAAATGCACATATAACTCTACAGTCGGCCCTCCATATCCATGGTTCTACATCCCTGAATTCAACCAACCATGGATCACGTAATACTGTAGTCTTTATTGAAAAACACTTGCTTATAAGCGAACCTGCACGGTTCAAACCCACGTTGTTCAAGGGTCTACTGTGTGCTGTGCCCTCCCTTCAGGTCTGCAAAGTCTCTGCCTTCTGTAACTAGCCACTTTCCTCTTGCTGCTCTTTACGATTTTCTCTTTAGCTTCCATTTTTTGCCATTTTAATTACAACATATCTTGGTTTGGGCCTCTTTGGGTTCATCTTGTTGAGGACTCTCTGATTCCTGGACCTGGAATGTATGTTTCCTTTCCCAGGACAGGGAAGTTGTCAGTTATTATTTCTTCAAGTGAATTTTCTGCCTTTTTCTCTCTCTCTTCTTCTGGGACCCCTATAATGCAAATGTTAGTACACCTGAGGTTTCCCCAGAGGGTTCTTAAACGGTCCTTTTGTCGTTGTTGTGGTTGTTCAGCTTCACTGGTTTTTACTACTTGTCTTCCAGTTTGCTGACTTATTCCTCTATATCATCTAATCTACTATTGATTCCTTCTACTGTATTTTTTACTTCAGTTATTGTATTCTTCAGCTCTGTTTGGTTCGTCTTTATATTTTCTAACTCTTTGTTAAACCCTTCACCATGTGCATCCATTCTTCTCCCAAGTTCCTTGAGTATCTTCATGATTATCACCTTGAACTCTTTATCAGGTAGTTGCTTATCTTCACTTCACTTACTTCTTATTCTGATGTTTTGTCTTATTCCTTCACATGGAACATATTCTTCTACCTCCTCGTCTTGCCTAATTCTCTGTGTTTATTTCTATGTATTAGGTAGGTTGGTCACATTTCCCAACATTTGAGAAGTGGCCTTATGTAGGAGATGTCCTATAGGCCCCAGCATCACACTCCCCTCCAGTCACCAGAGCTATATGCTCTAGGGGTACCCACTATGTGGGCTGTGTGGGTCTTTCTCCTGTGGCAGAACCAACTACTGTGGACGTGCTGGTAGGCAGGGCTGGCCCCCAGCCCAGTTGGCTGCCATGCCATGCCTTGTCTCTTGGCTGCCAGCCCACTGGTCAGTGAGGCCAGCTCCCAGCATAGCTGGCTACACAGCCTGGGGGTACCTGGGGCTGCTGCTGGTCTGCTGGTAGACTGAACCAGGTCCTGGTGTGTGGCTGCAGGGCCCTGAAGTGGGGAGTTACCAAGGCTGGTGCTGGCTTCCTGATATACAGGGTTGGGTTCCAGCACAGCTGGCTGCAACTCAAGGGAGTCCTGGGGCTGGTGCCGGTTCCCAGGGTGGCTGACCATGGGGCCCGTGGTTAGTTAGAAATCTTTGATTTCAAGTAATGAGAACCCACTTTAGGGCCTGTTGAAAGGCTGCTGAACAACCTCTCATAGGACCCGGGACAGACTCTTGGGTCAACATGCTTAATCCTGGAAACTGAGAACAGGAGACACGCAGGAAACCTAGAGGCCACTCTTGCTCTCTCTGTTGCTGTCTGAGGTCAAGAGTCTTTCTTTTTCTTTCTAAATCCCTATCTTACTTTCCTCTCTGAGAACAGATTTTCTTTACCCACTCATCCACATGCACCTCACTTACCATTTCTGCTCTTCAATTCACCTTTCATGTGGAGAAAAGGGAACCTTCCTACTTGTTGGTGGGAATGTAAATTGGTACAGCCACTACGGAGAACAGTATGGAGGTTCCTTAAAAACTAAAACTAAAACTACCATATGATCCAGCAATCCCAGTCCTGGGTATATATCTGGAGAAAACCATAATTCAAAAAGATACATGCACCCCCAATGTTCATCGCAGCACTATTTATAATAGCCAAGACATGGAAGCAACCTAAATGTCCACCAATAGATGAATGGATAAAGAAGATGTGGTGTATATATATATATATATATATATATACACACAATGGAATATTATTCAGCCATAAAAAGGAAAGAAATACGGCCATTTGCAGCAACATTGGACCAGAGATTAACATATTAAGTAAAGTAAGTCAGACAGAGAAAGACAAATATCATATGATATCACTCATATGTGGAATCTAGTTTTTTTAAATGATACAAATGAACTTATTTATAAAACAGAAATAGACTTACAGCCTTCGAAAACAAACTTATAGTTACCAAAGGTGGGGGGCTAAATCAGGAGCTTGGGATTAACATACACATACTACTATATATAAATAGATAACCAACAAGGACCTACTGTATAGCACAGGGAACTCTACTCAATATTCTGTAATAACCTATATGAGAAAAGAATCTGAAAAAGAATGAATATATGTGTATGTATAACTGAATCACTGTGCTGTACACCTGAAACTAATACAACGTTGTAAATCAACTATACTCCAATAAAAATTTTTTTAAAGTCACTTTCAGCCCTTCAGTGATTTTCTAGACCAGCTTTCTACAAATAGTTGGCTCAGTTTTTCCAAATTCCTGTAGTTACATAGAAGGAAATATTTCAAAATATTAATTTTAGTTATCTATAAGTGGTAGAATAGAGAATAGTTTTCTTTTTTACACTAGTCTGTGTTTTTTCAAATTTTTCTACAATAAACATGTATTACATTTATAATCAGCAAGGGAAAAAAATTGCTGGACTGGATTTTCTTTACCTCATCCCAATGTTCCATCACCAACACCTTCTTTCTTTATATCTCTACCTCACCCCTTCCTGCTAAATAATCTTTGGAAACAGAAAGTATTGTTAGCATAACACATCTAAGCTAAGCAATGAGGGCCAGTCATTATCAGCAATGGAGGGTTTTTTTATCTTACATATTATTTGCTCTGAGGAATTTGAAGGACCTGAAAAGTCAAGTGTCATTTCTCCAGGATAAAGCTGGGACCCTGGAGGGAGGACTACCAATTTTGTGGGGCAGGAGAGGAAGGAAGGAGACCCACCCAAGGTGGACACGCTATATGGACTGTTGGGCAAATCTCTGGAGAAAGTAAAAAAATTGTTTGGCACCCTCCTGTGGACTTGGTGTGCAATCATGAATATTTAATCGTATGAGCCAGTCCTCCTCATATTGATCTGTCAGATATTACAGGTGTAAATAAGGAATAGCAAACAAACAAAACAAAACCACAGTCTGAGAAATCATACGATAAGTAACAAATGAGAGTTTCAAAAAGGAAAAGTGTCAAGAAAGACATTTGATTCTCTCTTCTCCTATGGTCATTGTCTTCCCTCTTGTCTAGCTCTTACATAAGTATTTTAGAAGCCAAGAAAAAAATGCTAGTGTGTATATATATATATACATGTATATATATATATATATATATACATGTATATATATTTGTGTGTATATATAACATACATACAATAATGGGACACTTTTGAAATCACTGCTATCCTGTTAAGTCATATCTAGTGCTACCTTGCACCCATAGCCTGCAATGAACATCATCCTAGGCTACACATGTCAGGTTTCAAATAAGCATCACAATAAAGGAGAGAACAAAACAGTTCACAATTGCTTACTTCTTAGTTTTTACTAAAAATTAAGGTTTCTAAGGGTTAAAAATTCTAATTAATATATGTACTTAAAACTACTAAAATTAATAAGGAAAACAATTTCATATGCAAGAAATTTTTTTAAATGTCTAAGAAATGGAAGACCCATTTTGTTAAGAAAAAGAAAATGATTTTGCCCTACAGCTGGTTATTTCTAAATGGGAAAGAAAAAAGGAGACAAATAAAATGGGCGTAGAAAGTTGTAAAAGGTTTGTGGAAAAAGGGATCTCTAGAAAGGAATTTTATGTGTGGTCAGGACTGGCTGAAATTGGATTAAATTTAATTAAGTAGGACTTCCCTGGTGGCGCAGTAGTTAAGAATCCGCCTGCCAATGCAGGGGACACAGGTTCGAGCCCTGGTCCGGAAAGATCCCACATGCCGCGGAGCAACTAAGCCCGTGCGCCACAACTACGGAGCCTGTGCTCTAGAGCCCGCAAGCCACGACTACTGAGACCACGTGCCTAGAGCCTGTGCTCTGCAACAAGAGAAGCCACTGCAATAAGCCTGCGTACCGCAATGAAGAGTAGCCCCCGCTCCCTGCAACTAGAGAAAGCCTGCGTGCAGCAATGAAGACCCAACGCAACCAAAATAAATAAATAAATAACTTTATTTTTTTAAACAAATTTAATTAAGTAAATGAGTTTTAACTTCTCTGGAAAAAAATAAACAAATAAAAATAAAGGAGAGAACATTCCTCCATCTTCTAATAGGACTACAAATAATCCTATCTGGACATGTCGGACCTTGCCCAATTTATTTTTAATATTAATAAAGAAAATTTTGACAATTTTCTTCATTCTGATATGACATAGTCTTGGTTCCAAAAATTCTTCCTGTGACTAACTTATCTCTCTGCTGTGGTCATGAAGCCCACTTCTCCTTGTTCTATTCTTCCTGTGGTGGAGAATAACAGCTGCTTACCATCTTCCCCAGAAGCCCTTCATTGTTAGAGCCCACCATGACATTGCCTATCCATTCTTTAAACACCAAGCAATCCATGTTTTTTTGACCTCTCCTCATACATTTCATTTTCCCATTCCAATCAAATTTATGGTTTCCCTTTTAATCTACTCCAAGTTTTCTCCCTCTCATAAACCATGGAACCAAATCAAATATGTGAACTTCTGGGTGATTTCTAAGCATTACACATTCCCTATTATAAATGAAAGAAACACAGAATTGTAAAGAGATTTCTTTGATGTCCTGGAATATATGGCTATGCTGAAGCAGGCAGTAAGAATTGTCTCTTTTTAGTGCTGGACAAGTCAAAAGAACAGGTTATGCCATTTGTGAAAGCTATTGATACTTGGTAAAATGGCGCCATCTAGTGCCCACATCTGCAAGAGAAGGATAGGAAGAAAAGTGTAAATCAATTACAGTGCAAAATGACAACTCCAGAAACTAGCAGGACCAAGGCAATTTAATAACAATAGGTCCATTGACTCTGGGGACCATAATTCTTAGTCTATTGACTGGGTCACTGGAGCAGCTTAACAACTAATATAGCCTTTTTCCAGAGAGAAACACACTGTTCTGAATGTGCTAAGTCCCATTGGAGGTTTACAAAGAGAGTGAGGAGAAGAAAACCAGCACCTACTTCATGCCTGGCACTGCTGTAAGCGTTTGCATCCCTTTTTATTGTTTTTATTTTTTATTTTTTCATGTAATCATGACATCCATCTTATGAGGCAAGTATTATCCCCATTTTACAGATGAGAAACAGAGGCCCAGAGAGGCCAAAATCTTACCCTTTGGTTACACATCAGAGCAAGGCCTAACTCAAACCCACATTCTTTCCCTTGCACTGCCCCAAGAGAGGATGCATAGGAAAGCTTCTCAACTCCCTTTCCTATCCATCACTCTCCACAGGGAAGACCAGGGAGACGCTGCTGGTCCAGTGCCACCACCAGGGGGTCGTCCCTGTGATGTACAACTCTCCTAAAAGGCACCAAAGGGGCAATCTGAAAACATGGGACACAAGAGTACAAACACTGGGCTAGAATAAGGACCGGGTAGCAAGAGCATTTCCTGTAGCCCAGTTTGAACATTATTTTTTTGTCTTGCCATTATTTTTGTCTGCCTTTAAATCAGAAGCTCTTAGCTGCCAGGGGCTATACTCTTGATATGTCATGGTGTTGCTAAATAAATGTTGACTAATTTAAAGCACAATGAAAGTTCCTTGTTTGTCTCTTTTGTCACCACAAAGCTCCTGGCATTGATGCAGACAATCAAAAGAGGGAAGCCTGCATTTTTGGGAAAGAACAGAGGAATTCAACTGCTAGGACAAGAAAAAGCTGCCAGGGATTAAGTCCCTGTCAGACACCCCCGACGAGCATGACTGACTAACAGAGTTGCTCCCCAGGCTAACGAACCAGCACATGTACCAAAGGCAGAGAACAGACAGGAGGGGTCAAAGGTACCTGTTTTTCTGAAAGTTGGGCATTGTGTGAAGAAGTAGAGTATCTTTAGGATATGACATTTTCATTCATGTATGATATTACATTTTTAATTCAGCCATTAGGTCTCTTAGGTAAATGAATCAATGAGGCAATTAAAGAAAGTGTATAGGGGCTTCCCTCGTGGCGCAGTGGTTAAGAATCCGCCTGTCAATGCAGGGGACACAGGTTCGAGCCCTGGGCCAGGATGATCCCACATGCCGCAGAGCAACTAAGCCCATGTGCCACAACTACTGAGCCTGCGCTCTAGAGCCCGCGAGTCACAACTACTGAGCCCATGTGCCACAACTACTGAAGCCCATTCGCCTAGAGCTTGTGCTCCGCAACAAGAGAAGCCACCGCAATGAAAAGCACACGCACCGCAGCAAAGAGTAGCCCCTGCTCGCCGCAACTAGAGAAAGCCCATGCACAGCAATGAGGACCCAACACACCCAAAAATAAAAACAAATAAATTTTTTTTAAAACCCCAGCAATTATATTATCACAAAAAAGAGCAATGAGGAGCTCCTGATATTACAAGGATAAAAATATGTAAGAAATAGAATTAAGGGAATTCCCTGGCGGGCCAGTGGTTGGGACTCTGCATTTCCACTGCAGGAGCCATGGGCTCGATCCCTGGTCAGGGAACTAAGATCCCGCAGGGCGTGTGACATGGCCAAAAAAAAAAAAATTATAAAGAATGGAAAATGCAGTGAGTTCCTTAAATTTTATGGGTAGTTTTTGTTGCTGTTCCCTAAAGGAAGCATCACTTGAAGTATAAATGCCTCCAGGAAAGTTTTCTTGAGAATTCTATTCTAACTAGAAAGATGAAACCAAAAAAAATTGAAAGGAATTTTATATTTCTTCTAACACATGTCCACACACACACACCCTCAATTTTGATGATCTGTAGGCAACTGTAAAATATTCTCAAAGAAAAGAAAACCTTAGCCTGTTACATATTCCAGCCTAAGTTAAATACGTAAACTAGTATTCCGTAAGGGAGTTGACTGAGTATCTGAAGGCTTCCCAATGAGTCAATAACATCTTCCAATAGAATCCAGCCACTTCGCTTCTAGGTTTGTCCTAGAATCTCTATACAGAAAACACTCATTATAACGCTGTGGGCCTTCCTCTCATGTTGCAGTGGGGCTGGGGGATAGACAAGTCTAGAACTTGTCTAGCTGTGCCTTTCAAGTGTGAAGTTAAGCTCATGGCTCCCATCAGTAGCACAGAAGGTTTGAGAGGTTCCAGAGAAGTCAGCATCTGTGCTTATCTACCCATTCTCTCTTGGGCCAGGAGGGGGTTTCTATAAAAAAAGACAAACAAAAAGAAAAAACACACAAATTCGCCAAATGCCCACCTACGCTGTGGGGTGCGCTCTATTGCCTGGGAATATAGCTTTGCCAACTAGCCCAAAGTAGGGTGCAAATGGCTGATGGGGAAGGACAAAGGGAATACTACCACGTGCAAAGAAACTGAGGTGTGAGAACACATTTTTTCAGGCAAAAGCAAATCATTCAAAAGAACTGGCACAAAGGGTGTGATCGTGGGGAGAGATGACACTGAAAACATAGGCAAGGGACAGGTTATGAAAAGTCTTGCATGAGTGCTAAGGAGGTATATACTTTATACTTCAGATGGGTGTTTCTCAGATATAAGTAGTGTAAAAGGAAAAAAATTCTCACAGATCCTGTCTTGGTTTCAATTCTCTTTAAATATCATGGCAGAGACTGTTTATAATTCCCTTATATTCATTCTCCCCATCTTCTTTTTAGTTGATAGAACTCCTCAGATTTTACCTCGACCCTACATTTTCCAGCCTCCCTTGCAACTGAGTATGGTCACATGACCACGTTCTGGCCAGTGAGAAGTTAAGTGGAGAGGAAGGTCTACAACTTCTGTGTCCTGTTCTCATAAGGAAGCTGCTTGCCCTTTACTTCCTCTCGACTCCTTCCCACAGGCTGGAAATCCAAAGAAGTGGTGACAAACCAGCTCCAACCATGCGAATGAAGGCAATACTCCTGGACCTCGCTGCTCACACGTGGTCTGTGCGACCAGCATCACCTGGGAGTTTGTGGAAGTGCAGGAGCTCAGCCCGCACCACACCTACTGATGCTGATTCTGCAGTTAAATAAGATCTCCAGGGAATTCCCTGGTGGTCCAGTGGTTAGGACTCTGTGCTTTCACTGCTGAGGGCCAGGGTTCAATCCCTGGTTGGGGATCTAAGATCCCTCAAGCCGAGGGGCATAGCCAAAAAAAAAAAACAAAAAAAGTTTATCTCCAGGTGATTCATAGTCACATTAAATTTTGAGAAGCACCAATCTAGAAGAAGGCAGGGGAGTGAACTAGTAGGAAACTGGGTCTCCATATAATGCTACACTACTGGACAACTTACTAGCTCAGATGTTTATGAGACAGTGGACCTTCTACATTTGTTTAAGCCATCTTTTTAACCTCTGTTTGATCCAATATTCAAACTATAGTAAATATGTACAAATGTAAAACACAGTATGAATACCCATCCTTATAGATTTTTTTTTCATTTATTTATTTATTTGGTTGTGCCGGGTCTTAGCTGCGGCAGGCGGGCTTCTTAGTTGTGGCACGTGAACTCTTAATTGCAGCATGCATGTGGGATCCCTGACCAGGGATTGAACCCAGGCCCCCTGCAATGGGAACACAGAGTCCCATCCACTGTGCCACCAGGGAAGTCCCATCCTTATAGATTTGTTTTTTTTCATATAAGTGTATTTGTGTATTCCTTTTGCAGCCGCTCACCTCAGATGGGACTCGAACCCAACTGAACCCACAATCTTCCAACTGAAACAACACAACTCGTCTCAGGACTTAATGAAGCTCAGGTTCTTTATTTCTCGGCACAGAAGGAATTCAGCAAGAGGCAAAGTGATAGGTCAGAAGTAGATTTATCAATATCCTTTGTAAAGAGGTTGCAGGAAAATGGGAGAGGATGGTCATGTCCCAGGTCTCAGGCGAATTCCTGGGATGGGCCACCCAGCGAGGGTCCTTGGCTTCACACAGAAAAGAATTCAAGAGTGAGCCACTGTAAAGTGAAGCAGAATTACACACTCCATAGGCAGAGTGCAGCCCGTCTCAGAAGGCGAGAGTGGCCCAAAACATGGAGTGGTTAGTTTTTATAGGCTGGGTAATTTCATAGGCTAATGAGTGGGAGGATTACTTCAATTACTTGGTGGGAAGGGGCAGGGTTTCCAGGAATTGGGGGCACTGCCCACTCTTTGGCCTTTTATGGTCAGCCCTGGAACTGTCATGGCGCCTGTGGGTGTGTCATTTAGCATATGCTAATGTATTATAAGGAGCGTATAATGAGGCTCAAGGTCTACTGGAAGTCGAATCTTCCACCGTCTTGGGCTTAACTGGTTCTAACCAGTTCTTGTCATATCCTCAACAGTTATGTCATTCTTTTAAAGGTTGTGCCCTGAACCCTTCCCTCATGTCTCACTTTGACTTTATTCAGTACCGGCACCACTACTAAATCACATATACTATAGTGGTTTTATTGAGTAGTTGAGCTGATTATATGCTGGTCCAGAGCCACAAAATTTAAAAAAAAAAAATAAATGAAATAAAAACTATAAAACCAATAAAAATCCAAATGAACAACTGTTTTAATATAACGAAATGAATGAAGTTTTTCCGCTGGAACAAAAATCACTCTTCACAATATGGCAATGGGACTGATGCTTTCAGACAAATGCTTCTGAGTTTGGCAGTGTGTTTTGTGACAACTCAATTCTCTTACCACTTTTCTCTATTTGAAGTACTATCAACAATCAATAGCACCAAATGCCATGTCATTTGACTTCACTTGGCCTAAATGCATTGCTTATATATTAAGTTACCTCTGTTCTTTTCGCGCTTACCCAGGTCAATTCAAGAAGCACTACTTAACACCAGTAATCTTATAAATACAATTGCAAACACAAGTTATAACATAAGATTGTCACTCAAACCTAGAGAAATAAAAGTTATATTTACACGCAAAAAAACTGTACCCAAATGTCAACAGCAGCTCTAATTGTAATAGCCCAAAACTGGAAATGACCCAAATATCTTTCAACAGGCAAATGAATAAACAAACTGCAGTACAGTATATCACACAATGCAATACTCCTCAGCAACAAAAAGAAACATATTGATACATAACAACTTGAGTGGATCACAAATGCATTATGCTAAGTGAAAAAAATCTCCAAAGTTTATATACTGTATGATTCCATTTATATAACATCCTTGAAATGACAAAGTTATAAAGAACGGATCAGTAGTTGTAAGGGGTTAGGTTAGGAGGAGAGTATGACTGACTATAAAGGGGTAATGTCAGAGTTTCTTTCTGGCAATGGAATAATTTTGTATCCTGGATGTATCGGTGTTTACACAAATCTACACATGTGATAATATTTTGTAGAATTATATACCCGAAGGAAAAGAGTGCACATAAAAACTGGTGAAATCTGAATAAAGTCTGTAACTGAGTTAATACCAATGTCAATTTCCTGGCTTGATAATGTACTGTGATTTATGTAAGATGTTATCATTAGGGGAAGTGGAATATAGAGTATATTGAAACTCACTGTACTATTTTTGTCACCTCTCCTAAGCCTAAAAGTACTTCAAAATCAATTTTTTTTATTGTAACCTAATAACAAAGGCCCAGACAGAACATATTTGAGCTTTCACATTTTAGCATGACTCAGGCGTGACAGGTATCAAAGGAATACCCAGAGAAAGAAGAATTTAGAAAAGGAAAGAGGGACTTCTCTGGTGGTGCAGTGGTTAAAAATCCGCCTGCCAATGCAGTGGACATGGGTTCGAGCCCTGGTCCAGGAAGATCCCACATACCGTGGAGCAACTAAGCCCGCGCGCCACAACTACTGAACCTGTACTCTAGAGCCCGTGAGCCACAACTACTGAGCCTGCAAGCCTAGAGCCCGTGCTCCGAAACAAGAGAAGCCACTGCAATGAGAAGCCCACGCACCGCAACGAAGAGTAGCCCCTGCTCGACACAGCTGGAGAAAGCCCGCGTGCAGCAACAAAGACCCAACACAGCCAAAGATGAATACATAAATGAATGAACCTATATTTTAAAAAAAAGAAAGAAAGAAAAGGAAAGAAAACTTCACCTTCAAAGAGAGCAAGGGAATCAGACTTCAGAAGGACTGGTTCATCAAATAAAAAACATAACAAGGACTTAAAGGAAAAAATACACAATATTACCAAGGTTATAAAGCTCACATCAGTCCCTTCATGATGAGAAAGCAGCAACTTGCTCACATGACTGCTATACTCATAATGCTCCTATCTCCAGCCAACAACACAGCAAAAATTGGAGATAAAACTATTTTTGTTTGCGAGCCCAGGTTTATGGGAAATATTCAATGTTTTATAATTTGGGGGATCAGACCAGTCAGGGTACTCTGTCACTTCCGATTTATCTCAAGGTGCAAAGTTTGCTGTTCATGTTTTTGTTTTTTACTGTGGTAGGTGAAGAGTTTAGACATATTGGAGGCAGAGCAGGTTTTGCTTTTATGCAGACACCTGTGATCTGCCAAAAGCACATGCACTTTAACTCCTGGCATCTCAGTGACCAGGAGAGACTGCTTTTCCCCACCACTGCTGTGACCACACTGGGCTGAGGCCGTGTTTGCTGTTTCCCACAGAATATCAGCACGTGAAAGATGTGAGATATATATATATACATAGTACATATATATAATATATATAATGGAATATTACACAGCCACAAAAAAGAATGAAATAATGTCATTTGCAGCAACATGGATGGACCTGGAGATTATCATACTAAGTGAAGTTAAGTCAGACAGAGAAAGACAAATGTCATATGATGTCACTCATATGTGGAATCTAAAACAAACGATACAAATGAACTTATTTACAAAACAGAAACAGACTCACAGACATAGAAAATAAACTTATGGTTACCAAGAGAGAAAGGTGGGGAGGGATAAATTGGGAATTTGGGATTAACAGACACACACAACTATATATAAAATAAACAACAAGGACCTACCGAATAGCACAGAGAACTACATTGAATATCTTGTAATAACCTATAACAAAAAAGAATACATAGGTAGGTAGGTAGATAGATATATTCAGTGTATAACGGAATCACTTTGCTGTACACCTGAAACACTGTAAGTCAACTCTTCTTCAATAAATTTTTTAAAAATTTAAAAATAAAAAAGTAAAAAAAAAATATTAGCACTTGAGAAATCATGACGAATGCAGTCAGCAAACTATAGGACTTGGTGACTCTTCCAGGTAAAGTCTAGAACAAATTATTTAATGAATAAATTGTGAGAACTCAGAAAGCAGCTAACATCCATATGGTTATGTGATAGGCACTGTACCAAGTGCTTTCCATATGTCATCTCATCTCATCTCACCACATGCAGTAGGCAGTGCTCTCACTCAGTAATAGAGCTGGGACTTGAACGCAGGGAGCTCTAATTCCAGAGTCCACATTCTTAACCAGAATACTATGCCCCCTTATACAAAAGGATGCAGTAATTGCTGGGAACCAGCTTGGATTTACTAAAAACAAGCCATACCTAATTTTAAATGGAACTCTAAAGTTCCAAGTTCCTCTTTAAATGGAACTTCTAAACTAACAGACCTGAGAAATAGGATAGACCTGATTTCAGCAAAGAATTGACAAGATTTTTATTATTGAGAATAACTCGTTTGAGATGGGATCTTTTTTTTTTTTTAATTTGGTTACACTGGGTCTTAGTTGCAGCTCGAGGGCTCCTTTGTTGTGGCATGCAAACTCTTAGTTGTGGCATGTGTGTGGGATCTAGTTCCCTGACCAGGGATCGAACCCGGGCCCTCTGCATTGGAAGTGCAGAGTCTTAACCACTGGACCACCTGGGAAGTTCCTTGAGATGGGATCTTGAAGTGAGGCCACAAGAGACAGGGACAATCACATGTCAGGATGCGATAGCAGAAGCTGAAGCTTTATGTGAAGGGTGGCAGTGCATGGATTTTTTTTTTTAGATGAAGGGTTTCTATGTATCTTGTGAATTTTTTCCTACACGAGAACCTAACCAATGAAACTCTCCTTCACACCTGGTCCCCAGTTTGTTAAACCCCAACTAATCCTGTCCTCTTACAGATGGCCTGGAGTGCCTTGTGAGACTATTCCACCAGGGGGCAGCAGAGAGCAGAAGGCTGCTCCAGACTTAGAGGCTGTCCCCCGGGGCAAGCTCAGCCCTCAGTCAAGGGCACCCAGGCTGGGCTCAGAATCTCAGAGTGTGCAAACACAGAGCTTCCAAGACTGCCCCTTCTTAGCCTCACCTGCATACTGCCTAGGTAAATGGCTGGAGAAAGGAGGAAACAGGAAAAAAATTTAATACTCGCAAATTTGGGGGGGAAGGGGCGAGGGCGTCATCTGCTTTAACACAACTTGTTTTTCAGGTCCTGAAAAGCTGCACCCTTTTCAACTTTGCTTCACGTCCACGACTAACGGGGTTTTCAATGTAGATTTCACACAGAGAGATGTATCGTAAGAGATTTGCCTCAGAAGTCTCCTCCTGTCTCTCAGGCCTGAAAGCTCAGAGATCAGCAAGGAGGCTATGGAGCCTGAAAGTGGGGTTTCCTTCCTGCCCTCCCAAACTCTAAGGACCACTGAAAGATCTGTTATAAGTACAGATTCCTGGGACCCAACCCCTCCCCGAAGCACAATTTTGAGAATCCTGAGATTTAATAACTGTTGACACCTGAGCATCGCGGATGATGGTGTGTGAGTTGAAGGACCCAAGATTCCAGGTCACTATTACACTGGCGAACAATACAAGGCCCAGAATGAGGGCTCTGACCTACTAGGAGCCCAGGTTTGAATACAATGGATGATCCCACTTTTACAAGAAAACTTCCTAGGACCAGGGAGCAAGGTCTCCCTTCAAACTCTACTATATGGGTACAGACTTCAGTTTGCCAAGACCACAATTTGTCATTGTAACAGGTACCTGGGAAACTTTACTTATATTGGGATTTTAAAATGGCTGGGGAGTGACCTGCATATAACCTAGCTAACTGCAGTTTTCCTCTTTTTTTAGATCAGCCTCATGCAACCCTCATGTGGGATCTAGCAAGCGTAACTCCAGAGGCCCTCCCAGTGAAAAGGCACTAACCACCCCCGCACACTCCTCTTCCCCTCCCCCTCCCAACCAAAATTCCCTTAGTCCAACCCCAAACAGTCACCTTTGATTAAAAGGTAGTTCTCTAAGGAAAGGTGATGGCCCACAGTTAAAACTACTGCCTCTGGCAATTCAAAGTCTCTAGAAGTTAAAATTAACACCACAAGAGCAATTAGCCCAGTTCAGGTGACCCACGGGAATTTGGCTCTTTTTCAGTTATCTGAGGTGACTCAGTCCATGTATAGGAAAAAAAAAAAAAAAAATCCATGAACTAAAATCCATAATCTCCAACATTCCCAATTTTCTGATATTAATTAAGACTCTCTATCAGTCCATATCTTGATTAGAAGGAAAGTAGGTATGAAGGCCAAACTAAAGAAGTCTTTCTGCTTTAATCTTTCCATGGATTTAATTTTAGACAATGCCCAGAAGTCCTTGGATGTGTCTATTCCAATGTCTTAGAGAGACTAGGATACTAAGAAGTCCTCCTCTGCCAATCTGACCAACAGTCCAGAAGGATTCTCTGGTGCACTTTCCCAACAACCTCCCCTCATCATGGACACCAAGGGGAAGTTGTACAACATTATTCAAATCTAGTCTTTAAAACAAAAGTGGCCGTAGTCCTCTGGGCTCACATCAACAGACACAGCCCAAAGCCCCCAACACTAAAAGTGTGAGGGCTTCCAGGGCCATCACATATGGGAACTCATGACTCCTCCCAGCTCAAGGCTCCACAGAGTTTCTGATGCATGGAAAGCATCAGGGTGGGGGGAGCCTCTAGAGCCTTTTGTGGCCTTCAGGCATGTAAGAGCTGTGCTGGGGAGGCTTGAGACTCTTCAAAACAAACCATTTAAGACCCTAAAGTCCCCTCACTAAGAATCTTTTCTGGTATAATTCTTGCCAACTAAATTTCCCACTCATCCTGTCTCTTTGTCCAGTTAGTTCCCAAATGAATCATTTATATCGGTCCATCTGGGGGGAATATCCTGATGACACTCTCATAGAATGGCCACTGGGTGCCCTCAGATATTTTCTTGGTTCTCGCTCCAATCCTGCAGGCTAAGCCTTGGCTGTACAGTCTTCCCGTAACAGGAACCAAGACATCCTCAGCGTCCAGCTGACTACTTGGTGAGCATTCCCTTCCCTGCCTCAGATGGACTAGAGTAGGAAGCCCATAAATCTTCCCATTAAGGATCAGTCTACTACACCTCATCTCGGCTCAGATTAATTAGGTCTGCCTAATTGGTGATACTAATAAGTCAGGAAGTGTAGAATCACAAAACTTTTTAGACCCAAAAGGAATTAGCTGCATTTTTTTTCCTGACCCTGAGAGTATTTTGGAATCTGCTCTTCAATGCGTTAGAAATCCTGGAATGTGGAAGAATGAGGACATAAATGCAAGTGTCCTGACCACCAACCCAGGCTCCCATATCACCTATAGATTACTACAGATCTAGTTTGGGGAAAATGATTTACCCAGGTCCAGGATTTCTGGCCTTTTCCTTATCCTGCTTTCTGATAGATAATTGTGATAAAGAAAACATAATTTTAGCATAATTTATCAGCTAACAAAAGTGGAACCACTTCTAAGCTACTTGTGGGTATTTCATTCATTCCTTCTTTCTTTCTTTCTTTC
This sequence comes from Monodon monoceros, assembly GCF_005190385.1. Lineage (NCBI taxonomy): Eukaryota > Metazoa > Chordata > Mammalia > Artiodactyla > Monodontidae > Monodon > Monodon monoceros. The sequence goes on from NW_021703778.1 coordinate 110,539,488, forward strand.
CCTGGTTCAAAACTATCTATATGCCAGGCTCTCTCCCAGGCTCTGAAAAAACACTAGAGAGTGGGCAGGCCTCTGCCCAAAACTTCACGTCCTAGTGGAGGAATCTGGACAAATAAATGTGCAATGATAATAGAACAAGATAACCTGGTGATGAAGGAAATCCAAAGAGCACACAGTAAGGTGTTCTTACTCAGGCCAGTGGGTCAAGGGTGAAGAGGAATCAACTGGGGAAAGAAGCATTCTGGAAATGGGGAAGGACATGTGAAAGAGAATCAGGGAAAAGGACGCGGTTCAGTGGGGACCGGGATGTGGTCCCAAGGAGCTGGAACACGCGCCAGATGAGAGGCTAGAGAAACAGACAGGGGTTTGGATGGTGCCTCGAGAAGGAGACAGGACTTAATCCTAAAGGCAACTGAAGGTATCAAAGGGCTTGAAACACTCGCTCATTCATTCTAGGGGCCTGGCAGACAAAAAACAATTCCAAATGTGATGAGCACTATCAAGAAAGCAACACAGGGCTTCCCTGGTGGCGCAGTGGTTGAGAGTCCGCCTGCCGATGCAGGGGACACGGGTTCATGCCCCGGTCCGGGAGGATCCCACGTGCCGCGGAGTGGCTGGGCCCGTGAGCCCTGGCTGCTGAGCCTGCGCGTCCGGAGCCTGTGCTCCGCAACGGGAGAGGCCACAACAGTGAGAGGCCCACGTACCGCAAAAACAAAAAATAAAAGAAAGCAACACAGAGGACAGAGAAATGGGTGCCTGGGGAGTGGCTGCTATGCGACAATGACACGATCCATGGTAACTCCACTTCAGAAATCCGGCTGCTGTGGAAAACCTACTGGAGGAAAAGCAATCAGGAGTCTACTGCTTAATTCAGAGAGAAAAATCGATATTGAAAAGATCACTTCCCAAAGGATTGTTCTCTGGGTGTAAGCTGCATGAACAAAAGTAGGGAAATCATGATCTCAATTCATTTTTCAACAAAATCTAATCATCTTAAATAACAGAAATTGTGGGAAGAGCATTGTGAGTGAATTTCATGTGTATCTTTAACAAGGGGGTTGGTATTTTTTATTATTTTAAAAATCAACTTTCCTTTGCTTATCTACCTTATTTGAAGCTGATTTTTTTTTCTTTTTCTTTTTTTTGGCCGTGCCATGTGGCTTGCAGGATCTTAGTTCCCTGACCAGGGATCAAACCCAGGCCCCTGGCAGTGAAACTCATATTTAGGCTGACTTGACGTTGATTCTTTATCCCCTTTCCTTGTAAGGCAGACAATACGATTAGGGTTAAACAAAAGTCTTATTCCTACAAGCAACCTTCTGAGAATTAAAACAATGTAAACCTCTTTTCTGGAGCATCTTCTCTCCTGTCTATCAGCAGATTGTATGCACTGAAACCAGCACTGACTTTTCTACATCCGGCGCGCAACCTCACCTCGATGCCCATCCCACCTCCTGCTTTGATAACTGCTGCCGAGAAAAAGAAAATCCTGTCCAAGTAGTGAAGTCGCAATTACAAGGGCAGAAACAGCATTAACCCCTTTATTGACCTCTGAGATCTGAGGGCAATTAAATTGTTTCCCTTGTTGACAGCAAGGAAGACCAAAACTAGCAAAATCGTTTCATCTTGCATGCCAACGCTGACTGCTGCATGGTGGCTGCCTGAAGCATCGTGCTGGGAAAGGGTTGAGGGTTGAGGGTTTGGCGAGACAGCTCAGGTGCTCTGGTAATGACTGCTGTGAACGTGGAGGGTACCTCTGACACAGAAGATAAGAATTTGCCCTCCAGGAGGTAAGTCCTACTTCCAGTCTACCCTGAGGCAAGTACATCTGGCAGAATTAATTAGAATCATTCGGCAAGGATGGGCAGAAATGGGGAAGGACATGTGAAAGAGAACCAGGGCAAAGGACAGGGTTCAGTGGGGACTGGAATGTGGTCCCAAGGGGTATAGAACAAGCACCATATGAGAGGCTAGGGAAACAGACAGGGAAGAAAACAGAGCAGGGCAGAAAAGGAATGATTCTCGTGGCAAGGACTCTTTTCCCGAAGCTCTTTGCTAAGTCTGGATAACTGATTTTATGTTTTTAAGTAGATGGGGTTATTAAATCCCAGCGAGGGAGAACCCTGCTGTCTTATAGCTAAAACATGGAAAAATCTTGCAGAAGTTACAATTCGATAGATTGGAGCTGTACACTTAAGGTTTGTGTACTTTTGCGCATATATAACTTACTTTTTAAAACTTAAATTAAAAATAATCCACGCGGGGCTTCCCTGGTGGCGCAGTGGTTGAGAGTCCGCCTGCCGACGCAGGGGACACGGGTTCGTGCCCCGGTCCGGGAGGATCCCACATGCCGCGGAGCGGCTGGACCCGTGAGCCTGCGCGTCCGGAGCCTGTGCTCCGCAACGGGAGAGGCCACAGCAGTGAGAGGCCCGCGTACCGCAAAAATAATAATAATCCACGCAACGCTGCTGATCAGCCTATGATGGAGGCACCCCAGTTACCATGGTTTTGTGGTGGCACTCACGCCTCTGTCTCCAGTGTCCCGTCCAGTGCCTGGTGCTAGTAAGCAACCAATAAATGCGTTGAATAAACAAATAAATGCTCTACAGGGGAATTCTTTTAATGGTTAAAATAACCAATGACACCTGCTTTTGCATTTTATTCCGGTCCAAATTCTTTCTTCTGGACAACAAGGTACAAAGTCTTAAGGGTCTCAAAATAGTCCAAAAGCCTTGAGCTTGTTCAGTGTTTCATTTCTGAGAAAAACTGTTACCTTCCCCATAGCCATCTAAGTCATGCAGTGCACATGTTTGCTTATTTGTCTGACTGGGCCTCCCAGCATCCATTTCCCCAGCTCTGTTTTCCCAGTTTTCCCCCAGAGAGCCCACCCACTCTCAGACCCCAGCTGCCCAGGTGAAGTTCACTCCACTGCCCAGCCCCACAGTGAGTGCGTGGCCCACCTCAAGCCAATTAGCCTAGCACACTCTCCTGGCCACAATAATTTCCTCAGAGGAGGAAATTATCTGCTAGGCTCATGGGAATGAGAAGCATTCTCTTATCCTCCTCAAGACTGTGTCAAAAAGATGGGAAGTTGAAGATTCCAGGGACCATTACACAGAGCCTTAGGCGGGGCCAGAGAGTGGGAGCAGAGCCAAGAGGGGCATCCTGCTAGCATCACTTGAGTCCTGACTCAAGTCTCACCTGAAGCTGCTTTACCTGTGGCCTTCTCGGTGACGAGAGCCAATGAATTCTTTTGCTTTGTGTTTCTTTTGTTTAAGCTACTTTGTTTGGGGTTTGGGGTCCCTCACAATAAGAAGATTCCTAACCTGTGTGTCTTCCACCAAGCAAATGTGAATGAGGACGTAAGTCTGACTTCTCCATCTTCAACAACGTATTGGTAGGCAGCATCTAAGGCACACAGGGATGCTTTACTCCAAAACTTGAATGATCAACATCCTGACAAACCTGGGAGAGTTCAACTGTGACATTATCTAGAGGTTCCCTTAGTTATCTGACATGTGAAAAGCACCATTCTCAGAGTGTCTGAAGTGAACTACATCAAAGGTGTCACAAATGCAGGGTAAAATGGTTGAAAACAGTGATCTAAAGGGCATATTTATTATCCTTCTCTCCAGGTTAGATCAGATGCTCAGAAAGCACTAACCTGACCTCAATTATGTGTTCTCCTTAAAGGAACTGACTGATTAAATCTCCATATTGGGTTAAGACTTCACATAATGGCCTTGGCTTTTGTAGAGAAAAGAGGAAAAGGAGGGTCAATCCACAAAGGAAATTGTGACAGAAGGTGAAAAATGGTCCATGAGAACAGAGTAAATAATCCTAAAGAAGGAAAGAAGTTTCAGGATTCAGGTATAAGAAGCCAGGTACCACCCCTACATTATCCATAGAAAAAGGAAAGACATAACAAGACTGTTACAATGTCTCTCCTGTTATTTTTCTTGTCTGCCTTGAGTTGAAGAAGTGGGGCTGATTTCACGGAACCGCAGGGCTGTGGGCCTTCAGGACTTGCATTTAACTCCCAGGTTGCTTGGTGGTCATATCCACCTGTTGCTACAAACAGACTCCCCTGAACAACGGGCGTGCACATGTGGGGGCGTCCTCTTCCCAGGTGACACTACCAGGCTGCTGATTCTTCCATCTGACAGGGCTATGAAGTGCTTAAAGACATAGGGCATGTGTTTCTGGGCCACAGCCGACTGCAGGAAGAGATCCTACAAGGCTGGAACCCAAGCCTCAAGGCAGAATTAGAAGCAACTGAGGGACTTCCCTGGCGGTCCAATGGTTAAGACTCCGTGCTCCCAGTGCAGGGGGCACAGAGTTCAATCCCTGGTCAGGGAACTAAGATCACCGTGCTGCTTGGCCAAAATAAATTTAAAAATAAAAGAATCCCCACCAAAAATAAACTCACAATTTAAAAACCAATAATAATAAAACATACGAGAGTCAGTAGATACAACAGAGGGAAGAGAACCTGAAACAAGAAATATATTCTTATGGGACTTCCCTGGTGATCCAGTGGCTAAGACTTCGCACTCCCAATGCAAGGGGCCTGAGTTCGATCCCTGGTCAAGGAACTAGATCCACATGCCACAACTAAGAGTTTGCATGCCCCAATTAAAAGATCCTGCATGCCACTGCTAAGGCCCGGCGCAGGTCTCATTCATTCATTCATTCATTCACTTATGGCTGTGTTGAGTCTTCAGTGCTGCGAGTGGGCTTTCTCTAGTTGTGGCGAGCGGGGGCTACTCTTTGTTGCAGTGCACGGGCTTCTCATTGTGGTGGCTTCTCTTGTTGCGGAACACAGGCTCTAGGTGTGCAGGCTTCAGTAGTTGTGGCACGCAGGCTTCAGTAGTTGTGGTACATGGGCTCAGTAGTTGTGGCTTGCGGGCTCTGGAGCACAGGCTCAGTAGTTGTGGCGCACGGGCTTAGTTGCTCCGCAGCATGTGGGATCTTCCCGGACCAGGGATCGAACCTGCGTCCCCTGCGTTGGCAGGCGGATTCCCAACCACTGCACCACCAGGGAAGTCCTTATTTATTTATTAAATAAATATTTTTAAAAATAAAATAAAAGCTAGAGAAGAAATATATTCTTAAATATTAAATAAATAAAAGGAGAATAAATACCAAGATGAAGAAGCGGAAGCTTGGAGGGATTCTGTAACTAAGGCAGCTGTGCACAGCTACGCAGTGCAGAGCCAGGATTTGGAGCCCGACTGTGGACCTCAGGGCCACGCCCCTACTCTCTATACCACCATCATACCCTAACTATTGATAAGTAGAGCACACTAACCAACCCCTGCAGCACTGCGGGAGCATTCCTCTAGACTGATTATTGATGTTTCCCCTTGACCATGTCTGTAGGAGGGTGGTGGGTTCAGTTACTTACTGAGGAGAATCTTTTTTTTTTTTTTTAATAAATTTATTTATTTTTGGCTGCGTTGGGTCTTCGTTGCTGTGCGCAGGCTTTCTCTAGTTGCGGCGAGCGGGGGCTACTCTTCGTTGTGGCGCACAGGCTTCTGATTGCAATGGCTTCTCTTGCTGTGGAACACAGGCTCTAGGTGTGCGGGCTTCAGTAGTTGTAGCACGTGGGCTCAGTTGTTGCGGCTTGCGGGCTCTAGAGCACAGGCTCAGTAGTTGTGGTGCACGGTCTTAGTTGCTCCACGGTATGTGGGATCTTCCCAGACCGGGGCTCGAACCCATGTCCCCTGCATTGGCAGGCGGATTTTTAACCACTGTGCCACCAGGGAAGTCCCAGGAGAATCTTGATCATGGATGTTTACCGACAAGCAGGGTGTGCACAAAAGCGGTGCCACCTTTTTCCTTCCCGTCACCTGGAAACCTGGGGTCTCTTCCCTCTCCCATCTCTCTTTTTTTCCTCCACTCACCCCTTGGTCTTTTCCCACTTGGTCTGTGCACCCCACATGGGCCAACTCCCTCCTGGAGGGACAGTTGGTACGATCTTACTGGGCCTCACTGGAGGAGCCTTTTCATCTCCGAATGGAGCGACCTTGGAAAATCAACTTTTCTGTTGTTTACACTATCTCATAGGCTAACTTCAATGCATTATCATGTTCCTGAATATTCTGTGTTTCCCTCTAGGTTACCAAAACTCTCCTCCTCCCGGGGAGGGCTAAGATGAAAGAGGAAATCCTATATTGCCTCTTACAACAAGCAGCTTGACCTTTACTCTTTGAGCAATGAGAACAATCAGCTCCTTCCGCTGCCGAGGGGAAGCCCTTCCCAAACATGAGCCTGCTGTGCACACAGCCTGGCCCACCTGAGAGCCACCGACAGGATCGCGAGGGTCAGAGAGGGCCTCTTCCTCTCACCAAAGCAGGGAGTGTTAGGCTGCTCCTGGCCCGGGGAGACACTCTGGTTCCAAATCGATTAAAGGTCACACGTGCCAGGCGCAGGCAGCCACAGTCGCCGAGTTCCGAGTGGGAGGGGAGGCAGGTTCTCCCCCACCATTTCCTGCACCCGCTCCCTCAGCAGCAGCGTTTATCGTCCTGCTACGTGCCTCTTCTGCCTGCATGATAACCAACTGCTTCTCACCCTGGGCCACTCCTGGGCCACACAGCAGAGACCCCCAACCATTTTGTCTGAGGTTTTGAGACAACCAGCCTTCTCCATAAAAACTGAACCCATAGGGTGTGTGTGTGTGTGTGTGTGTGTGTGTGTGTGTGTGTGTGTGTGTG
>NW_021703778.1:110546213-110680319 GCF_005190385.1 Monodon monoceros
TGTGTGTGTGTGTGTGTGTGTGTGTGTGTGTGTGTGTGTGTGTGTGTAGAGAATGGGGGTGTGAGAAGAGGGGGAGAAAGAGGCAGGAGTGGGGGGATGGGATTAAAGGAATTAGTTCACATGATTATAGGGGCTGACGAATCCAAAATCTAGGGGACAGGCTGGCAAGTCCAGCAAGAGGTTAATGTCTTGGGTCTCAAAGCAGTCTGGAGGCCGAGTTCCTTCCTCTTCAAGGACCTGAGTCTTTCCCCTTAAGGCCTTCAACGGACTGGATGAGGCCCACCGCATCATGAAGTGTAGTCTGCTTTACTCAAAATCTACTGATTTAAATTTAATCAGAGTTTTCAAAAATGGCTTCATAGCAGCATCTAGACTGGTAATATGACCAAACAACTGGGCACCAGAGCCCAGCCCAGCTGACACAAAATTAACTCTCACAACCTGGGTGTGGGAAGCTGGTGACCATGGAACCCGTATGTGAGAGAAGGGAGTGCACCCCGACGTGTGCACTCCTCCCCAGTGGAAACCCTGAAAACCCTCAAAAAGGGATTTAGAGAAGGGGGGGAGGGGAAAACAGTGGGAGCTCAACAGCTGTAATTGTCTAGAAGGGCTGAGCCTGCACAGTCAATATTCTGAGCACAACACCCACCTTCTTAAGCCACTGGATAAATTCTTCACCCTCATTAGATTTAAGCCATTTGATTTAGCATCATATAAATTGCTCGCAAGAGACAAAAAATAACTCCAAAGAAATCTAAAGCTTCACACGTACATTACTGCAACTCATATAATATCACTGTCAATAGTAATAGTAGTATTGCAATTTTGCAACGTTTTATGTAAGTGTAGAACAAAGCAAATAAACAAAACATTGATGTCATTAGGAACCAAGATTTTCAACGTAAGAGAAACGAGATGCACATATAAAATAAAACAGACTTAAGGAAAAAATCCTGCAATGTTGAATTGGAATGAGCAGTTCAAACACATGATTATTTTCTTTAGTGAATTTCCTAGCTTTGTCTACTAAAGGGAACTAAAAGCAATGACGTTCCAGTATCAATGAGAACCACTAGCACGCAGACCTTGGTTGTTTGTTTTTTTTTTTTTTGCGGTACGCGGGCCTCTCACTGTTGTGGCCCCTCCCGTTGCAGAGCACAGGCTCCGGACGCGCAGGCTCAGTGGTCATGGCTCACGGGCCCAGCCGCTCCGCGGCATGTGGGATCTTCCCGGACCAGGGCACGAACCCGCGTCCCCTGCATCAGCAAGCGGACTCTCAACCACTGCACCACCAGGGAAGCCCCAGACCTTGGTTTTTAAATACTATTCCCTATTCTAGAGCACCAGGGCTCCTCAGAGAAATGGGAGATTCCAGGGCTCGGGCAGAGAAAAGACAAGATGAGCCCAGGAAGTCTTCTGCCAGAAAGTAAAAGTACACAAAGGCCAATGGGGTTATATCCAAAGAAAAAACTGTTTGGCAGTACTGAATAAAGTTGACATACCCTATGAACAAGTGATTCCACTGTTAGGTATCCCCTCCAAAAACAAAAAACAAACGAACAAAAACTCAACAATGTGTTCAACCAAAGACAAGTATCAGAATGTTCATAGCAGCACTGCTTTAATAGTCAGAACCTGGAATCAACCTAAATGCCCACCTACATTAGAATTGATAAATAAATTGCAGGAGGGATGAAAAAGAGCTACAACTTCAAACATCATAGATGAATCTCATGAACACAATGATGAACAAAGAAGCCAGACACAAGAGTACATGTTCTATGATCCCATTTATACAAAGTTCCCAAACAGGCAAACTGATCAACAAGTTTAGACGTAAGGCCCTTGGTGGGGGGCAAGATAGGAAGAGGGTGTGATGGGGGCTGGTGGGGTACTGGCATTGTTCTGTTTCTTGATCTGGGAACTGGTTACACAGGTGTTTGCTCTGGGAAAATTTTGAACTATAAATTTGATTTTTTTGTGTATTTCTCTATATGTTATAATTTTCAATTAAAAATTTTACTTTAAGAAAAAGCCAGCTTGGTACTTCCCTGGTGGTCCGGTGGTTAAGACCCCGCACTCCCAATGCAGGAGGCGTGGGTTTGATCCCTGGTCGGGGAACTAAGATCCCACGTGCCCCCCACCCCGAAAAAAAAGCCAGCTTGAAGGGGCACCCACTAGCCAAATTTAGCATAATTTGAATATCAAAAAGGATAATGGTTGTAACTGGTTAGTAAATGAAAATACATGATTCCAGGGGGTGCAGAGAGGATAAACAGGACAGCCCTTCTTTACAAAAGAAAGTCAAATAAACGTGGAAGGAATGACAAGAATAGAAGATCACTATTTATAAGCGCCCCCCCAGCCCCGATAAAATACTTGATCGAGGTAACAATCACCAGTGGAAGCTAAAACCATTGTATGAAAACTTGTTAGCAGCACCAAGGTATCATCCCAGAGACCACTTACCTTTGCGAATGGGAGCAATTGTACCTTGGCGATGAAGAGCTGATGAAGAGGTCTGGTGTGACCACCTTAATCCAGTGATTGAACTTGGCATCACAAATGATGGATCAGTGGGACATTGCGTGCCTCCTGAAAGGATGCAAGTTAAATAAAAAAATAACCTAAGGAAGTGGGTCTTTCTGACTGCATTAAAATCACCTGAGATTTTTAAATTCCCAAAGCCTAGGCCGTGCTTCCAGACCAATATATCAGAACGTCGAGGCTGGGCCCCAAGCATCAGTATTTTTTAAAGCTTCCAAGATGACTGCAACGTGCAGCAAAGTATTCTAGACAAAAATGTGTAGCCTGAATCTAACTTCTAATTTACAGGATCTGCAGGATAGAGCGGCGGTTCTTAGTGCTGACTGCTTGCCAGAATCACCTAGAGAATTTTGAAACTAGGGCCACCTGAGCTTGAACTCCAGCGATTCTGATTTAATTGGTTCAGGGTGGAACTCAGGCACCCTATTCTCTTTTCTAGGCATTAAATTTGATTTAAATAACCCCCAGTGAGAAGAGTGGGCCAATTAATCCCCCTTCCTTGTAAAGCCAATTAATCAAGACAGGTGGTTCTGATGTGCAGCCAGGGCTGAGGATTAACAGGACAGAGGAACAACTGAACATCATAAGGAAGCAGACGAATCTAGAATGCGGGACATTCGTATGACCACTAGCCTGGATTCTTCAGAAGGTCAATGTCATGGGAGGAAAAAAAAAAAAAAAAAAAAGGAGAGAGGAACTATTCTAAGTTAAAATAAGTAACAACCACCCACACACGCAAAACGTAACTGTGCGTTTGTTTGATTTTTTTTTAAAAAACCAGCTATAAAGATGGGGGGATTTAAATATTAAGTTGATTTTAGGTGGTTTTCTTAGTAGGGATAATGACATGGTGGGTCTGTAGACAAATACCTGTATTCTTCAGTGATGTATGCTATATTGACAAGTGATGTGTCATAATGTGTATGTAACTTGAGAATTCATTGTACTAATGTTGGGCTGCACCCCACAGGCCTGTAAGCCCTGTTATTGCCTTGCTGAAGAGAGAGCCCAGAGACAGGGACAGAGACATCAATGGCTTGTTAGATAGGGAATCTTACAAATCAGAAGCAGAAGGTCCTGGAGCAACACCCCACCGTGTGCAGGAGAAAGGACACAGCACCAATCTTCTCTGCTTGAGGACCAAGGAGGCTACCATTTATAGCGGGAATTGACATAATTGACATAGTTCATTAGTTACCAGGGAAACCAGCAGCTGGGACAGGGAGCAAGCACGTAGGTAGTTATTGAGTAAGCCCTACGATTAAGAGGATTGGATAGCCATGTGAGTAGGGTGTAGGTGAAGCAGAGACCGGCCCAACAGCAGATGTACAGAGAGCAAGAGAACAGCCATCTTGAGTGGCCTGACCATACAACTAATCTTTCAGTTTTCCCGTACGTTTGAAATAGTTTCTAAGAAAAAGATGAGGAAATGGGAAATTTGTTGTTGTTGGCCATGCTGCAGGGCACACGGGATCTTAGTTCCTGGACCAGGGATGGAACCCAGGCCCCTGCAGTGGAAGCGCAGAGTCCTAACCACTGGACCACCGGCGATCTCCCAGTTTTTTAATAGGGATAAAAACCTACTCAGTGGTCCATGTAACTTCCATCTGTATTAGTTCTCTCTTGAGAATCTTCCCGGAAAACCCACTCACAGCTCAACCTTACGAAACCAACCTCACACCACACCCAACAATTAAAGCTGTATTTCTCAACCTCTGGCCACTGCATTTCTCCCACTAAATAGGAGTTATCTGGGAAAGAGCTGTTATTCAAATGAGCTTGAGAAGTCCTGGGTTATGAAAGATTTTCTTGTTACCAGACGCCTTTTAATCTTAATATATTTAACATACACTGTCCCATTGGGGTCAGGGAAGGACACCTGCAGAGTAAAGCAACATTCCTTAACCCTATTTTGTTTCCAGCCCTTTTTGGACACCAGACACCTTTTATCCCAAAAGATCTTGTAGATGAAGTGTTCTGCAAGCATTTGGGAAAATGCTAGCATAAGACATCTTCTCCCTCATTTTATAACTCCTCCATCTTTGATTGAACAAAGAGCCCCTGGATTTCCAAATGGACCCTAATGGCACATATGCAGGCAGATGAAGATCCAGCTCCCAGCCAGTGCAATTTCCTATTCACCAAAATACAAAATGTAGTGTTTTTTTCAGGAACCTATTTTTTTAAGTATGTATGCACTGTTTTGTGTGATTTCTATGCAAGCTTTACTTCAAGTGCATTAAAGATGTCTGGTTTGAATTATGAGTTCCTCCGTCCTACACTGTTGGTGGGAATGTAAGTTGGTGCAGCCACTATGGAAAACAGTATGGAGGAGCCTCAGAAAACTTAAAATAGAGCTACCATATGATCCAGTAATCCCACTCTTGGGTATACATCTGGACAAAACTGTAATTCAAAAATATACATGCAGGAGTTCCCTGGTGGTCCAGTGGTTAGGACTATGTGCTCTCACTGCCCAAGGCCCGGGTTCAATCCCTGTCAGGGAATGAAGATCCCACAAGCCACATGGCATGGCAAAAAAAAAAAAAAAATACATGCACCCCTATGTTCATAGCAGCACTGTTCACAATAGCCAAGACATGAAAACAACCTAAATGTCCACTGACAGATGAATGGATTAAGAAGATATGGTATATCTATACAATGGAATACTACTCAGCCATGAAAAAGAACAAAATAATGCCATTTGCAGCAACATGGATGCAACTAGAGATTATCATATGAAGTGAAGTAAGTCAAAAAGAGAAAGACAAATACCACTTACACGTGGAATCTAAAATATGGCACAAATGAACCTCTCTACAAAACAGAAACAGACTCACAGACACAGAAAACAGACTTGTGGTTGCCAAGGGGGAGAGGGATTGGGGAGGGATGGACTGGGAGTTTAGGGTTAGTAGATGCAAACTATTACATTTAGAATGGATGAATATCAAGGTCCTACTGTATAGCACAGGGGACTATATTCATCCCCTGGGATAAACCATAATGGAAAAGAATATTAAAAAAGAACATATATATGTGTATAACTGAATCACTTTGCTATACAGCAGAAATTAGCACAACCTTGTAAATCAACCACACTTTAATACAAAAAATTTTAATAAATAAATAAACTATGAGTTCCTAAAAGACCACCCCATGTGTCTCCTTCCTTTCAGCATCCAAGATGGTACCACCCACCACAGACAGAATACCTCTTGATACCCAAACAGCAAGAAAGAAGTGGATAAAGACTCTTGTCCAGGGTGCCCCCCTCCCCAGCTCAGCCCCTACAGCACTGTGGTTTACAGGCATCTCCATAGTCCTCCCCCCACCACTGTCTCAGGGTGTGTGTCATGATCACAGTTGAGGCTCCTGAGGGTCAGAGAGCCAATGAGGCTTGCCTGCAGCCAAACAGTGGAGAAACGGTGTGGCCAGGATCGGAGCCCCAGGAGCCTGACCTGAGCCCCAGAGCTCCTGCTCTCACAACAGTCACCACTGTGCTTCCTGTAACCTCAGCCTTAATCCTCTTCTACAGCTCCTGCTTTGTCACACACAGTGTCAGGAATTTCAGTTCTTCCAGGAAAAGCAGACTCAAGTGGCAACCTGTGCTTTTATGTGGCCCAAGGAAGCTGGCACGTAGCAAGTGCAGATTCAGAAGCTAAATCATCAGGGGAGTTATGCTTTGTCTAAGCCAAGTTGGTCAGCGCTGTGGTAAATCCAACCTTAAAAACTCAGCTTATAAATGAAGGGCTAATGACAAGTGTGAAGACAAAGAAGCTCATGGACCCACTGCCCAGAACTGTCCAAAACCACCTGGCCAGGCTCACCCTGAAGTCTTCGAAACCTCGAGGGTGCCTGCAACCCTCATTGAACTCAGAAGAACAGCCTGGTGGGACTTCCCTGGTGATCCAGTGGGTAAGACTCCATGCTCCCAATGCAGGGGGCCCGGGTTCGATCCCTCGTCGGGGAACTAGATCCCACATGCCACAATGAAGAGTCCACATGCTGCAACTAAGAACTAAAGATCCCGCATGCCGCAACTAAACATGACAGAACAAAGATCTCTCACGCTGCAACTAAGACCTAGTGCAGCCAAAGTAAATTTTTTTTAACAAAAAGCATCATTCGGTTAATCTACTACAAAACATTGGGACTTCCCTGGTGGCGCAGTGGTTAAGAATCCATCTGCCAATGCAGGGGACATGGGTTCGATCCATGGTCCAGGAAGATCCCACATGCTGCGGAGCAGCTGAGCCCGCGCACCACAACTATTGAAGCCCGCATGCCTAGAGCCCATGCTCCGCAACAAGAGAAGCCACTGCAATGAGAAGCCCGCACACCGCAATGAAGAGTAGCCCCCACTCACCGCACTAGAGAAAGCCTGCGTGCAGAAACGAAGACCCAAAAAAAAAAAAACAGCCTGGGGATTCCCCACTCCCTTCCCTCCCTGAAAAACACAGAAGCACTGTCGAGAAAGGCATATGGATTTCACTCTACTATGGCCAAATCAAGACTAAAAACTGACCTTAAACTAAAGAGATGAGAACTCATTCTCAGCAGATCTCAGACCAGTATGGACTTTTCAGTGGTCAAGGAGAGGAGGGGCTCATAATATTTCCCCAGTTGTTCAGGGGAAAGGGAGACCTCATAACATTCTGTTCAACTCTTAAGCCTGCACCAGAGCCCCAGGCTCTTGGGCTGAAGTCAGTCAAAGCCTAGTGGAACCTGCCCAGAGTTCAGTCAGTCCAGAATTTAAATTCCTGCCCAGGATCTGAATCAGCCTGTGATTCAGATACATAAAATTGTGGAGTGATGAAATGGTGAAATTTGAAGTTCAACTCCAGGCTATGCAAAACTAGTTGCTTAGCTTACATCATCACTTTGTTCATGTCCTGCCAAAATGATGGACACTGATTTCTGTACGGAACATTTTTTTAAAAAAAATAAATTTATTGTTTTATTTTTGGCTGCATTGGGTCTTCGTTGCTGCGTGCAGGCTTTTCTCTAGTTGTGGCGAGCAGGGGCTACTCTTCATTGCGGTGCGTGGGCTTCTCACTGTGGTGGCTTTTCTTGTCACGGAGCACAGGCTCTAGGTGTGCAGGCTTCAGTAGTTGTGGCACACGGGCTCAGTAGTTGTGGCTCACGGGCTCTAGAGCGCAGGCTCAGTAGTTGTGGCACACAGGCTTAGTTGCTCTGCGGCATGTGGGATCTTCCCAGACCAGGGCTCGAACCTGTGTTCCCTGCATTGGCAGGCAGACTCTTAACCACTGAGCCACCAGGAAAAGCCCAAGGAACACTTTTAAACAACATAAATTCCTGTTATTCAGTAAGCATTTCCCAATCACCTGCTCTTTACCTGCACTGTGTTATGTGACTGTACTCTATCCTGGTGTTTTAAGGACAGTTTTGTCCAAATATCATGGCAGTCTTCCTTCTCCCATAAGCCCCCAAAATGATAGGAAGGTTCTTACAAATTAAGTTGCAAGAGGTTCTGAACTCTGAGACATCAAACTGAAGGGCTTTACAGCAAAGTCTCTTTTTTTTCTACTCAGTATTAAGGAATTAGATATTACTTATATTGGTTTCTCAGACTTCCAATGCAAATGTTCTCTCCTTAAATATTCAACATTTTAAAAGTCCAAATGGAGAGTCAAGATCCCCCAAATTAGAAGGGGTGAACTAAACAAGATCTGTCCACAGTCAAGCCTGGCAACCACCACCTAGAAAGCACTTCTCTCTTCAGGTGACCCGCCTCCCTATCATGCTGAAGATGACTGACAGTGACAGTATCCAATTACAGCCTTTCCAATCTCCTTTGGATTTGGAAAGTGGGCTGCTTCTAGTCTCTGCCAGAGGAGCTTCAAAGTAACTAGCCTGGGACTTCCCTGGTGGCGCAGTGGTTAAGAATCCGCCTGCCAATGCAGGGGACATGGGTTCGATCCCTGGTCCGGGAAGATCCTGCATGCCGCAGAGCAACTAAGCCCGTGCACCACAACTACTGAGCCTGCGAGCCACAACTACTGAAGTCCGTGAACGTAGAGCCCATACTCCACAACAAGAGAAGCCACCGCAATAAGAAGCTCATGGACCACAATGAAGAGTAGCCCCTGCTCGCTGCAACTAGAGAAAGCCTGCGTGGATCAATGAAGCCAAAAATAATAAATTTTTTTTAAAAAATTATTTATTAAACTAAAAACCAAAGTAACAAGCCTGAAAATATTATGATGGAATCCAAGCCATATATAAAATATAAAACTAATCTACAACCACACCCTGTCTAGTCTTTTGTGGGATGGAAATGCCTAAAACGCCGGTTGGGCTCTCCCAGTAACTATTTAGCAAAGGAAAGAAAAATGTGGAACATGACAAATGGTGTAAGGCTCTCTCAGTCTTTTCTCCCAGAATCTTCAGGGGCTCTGCCCACCCTATGAGAACACAAAAGCAGATAAGACACCGCCAGTCTGCAAAGAACTCACAATCTACAGGGATGAGCAGACACCCTGCTTTTAATTAAAGAGATTATGATAATGGCCACAACAGGGATGCTTCCACAGTGGCATGGGTCTGCAGGGAGGGTAGTATTCATTCTCTGTGCTGGGGAAAGCTACTCAAAGCAGTTCCTGGGCTTCTGACCATTGGAAATGTTGGGAAAGTGAAGGGAAGGGTGTTCTGGGCAGAGAGAACCACGTCATCAAATGCACCAGCAGGTCAAAGTGCCTGGTGTGTGTGGGTGGGTGGGGGGGGGGTGGGTAACGGCTGCTTGATAAGCAAATTGTAGGCATCACAGCTGGAGATTCCAGGTCACCGCAGCTCTTGGGCTGAGGAGAGTGCTCCCGGAAACTAGGTCATCAAGTCCTAAAAGCAGGACAATGCAGCTGATACATCCTAACAGCAGATTAGTTTATTCAGTGTTTTAAATTCAATTAACTTTACCAACACTGTTCATTAAAAAAAAAATGGCTAAAGTTATTTATGCCCAACACTGTTGGACATCATCTCTTTAAAAACCTCATAGAAGAGGTACCACTATTAAGGCCATTTTACAGATCAGAAAACTGAGGCTCAGAGAAGTTCAGTAACTTACTCAAAGTCACACAACTAGGAAGTGGAGGCGCTGGGATGTGAATTTCTTCAGTCCAACTCCAAAGTCCATGCCTAATCACTTATGTTAAATACACAAAATGCAGTTAAATAATGGTTCTATTGTGTTCTGATCACTAGGAACAAAAAAGCTTTTATTTGGGTTTCTCTGTATTTCAGAGTTGCCACATTCTTGCCAATCTTTTATATTCCCCACAGCACACACCGTATTACTGGACACCAGTGCTTATAATTCATGTTGATTTTTAAGAAACATGTAAGGAAACATTATACTGGACCCACCCTAACAAAAGAAAAATTTGAGAGAGAGGGCAAGAGACTTGATCAATGGGTTGGCATGTATGAAGTCTGTACATCTGTGTCTCCTTCTCTCTCTCTCTCTCTCTCTCTCTCTCATTCTATGTGTATTTTAGTATGTCTGTCTCTTT
This sequence comes from Monodon monoceros, assembly GCF_005190385.1. NCBI lineage: Eukaryota > Metazoa > Chordata > Mammalia > Artiodactyla > Monodontidae > Monodon > Monodon monoceros. Next base: position 110,556,296 of record NW_021703778.1, read on the forward strand.
CTACCTTGTTTCTCTTTTTACCTTCAGGTCTCTCCATTGCTATCTCTGTCTCTGTGTCTCTCTTTCTCTCTCCCTCCTCCCCCCTCCCTCCTCCCCTTCCCCTCCTTCTTCTTCTTCTCTCAATATCTCTTCTTCTCCCTCCCTCCCTCCCTCTCCCTCTATCTCTCTCCCCCCACTACTCTCTCTCTCTCTCTCTCTCTCTCTCTTACATTTCAGAGTGGCATATTGCTTCCTAGATCTTTTTTTTTTTTTACAGCTTTATTGGCGTAAAATTGCTTTACAATGATGTGTTAGTTTCTGCTTTATAACAAAGCGAATCAGTTATACATATACATATGTTCCCATATCTCTTCCCTCTTGCGTCTCTCTCCCTCCCACTCTCCCTATCCCACCCCTCTAGGTAGTCACAAAGCACCGAGCTGATCTCCCTGTGCTATGCGGCTGCTTTCCATTAGCTATCTATTTTACGTTTGGTAGTGTATATATGTCCATGCCACTCTCTCACTTTGTCCCAGCTTACCCTTCCCCCTCCCCATATCCTCAAGTCCATTCTCTAGTAGGTCTGTATCTTTATTGCTGTCTTACCCCTAGGTTCTACATGACATTATTTTTTCTTAAATTCCGTATATATGTGTGAGCATACGGTATTTGTCTTTCTCTTTCTGACTTACTTCACTCTGTATGACAGACTCTAGGTCCATCCACCTCATTACAAATAGCTCAATTTTGTTTCTTTTTATGGCTGAGCAATATTCCATTGTATATATGTGCCACATCTTCTTTATCCATTCATCCGATGATGGACACTTAGGTTGTTTCCATCTCCTGGCTATTGTAAATAGAGCTGCAATAAACATTTTGGTACATGACTTTTTTTGAATTATGGTTTTCTCAGGGTATATGCCCAGTAGTGGGATTGCTGGGTCATATGGTAGTTCTATTTGTAGCTTTTTAAGGAAACTCCATACTGTTCTCCATAGTGGCTGTATCAATTTACATTCCCACCAATAGTGCAAGAGGGTTCCCTTTTCTCCACACCCTCTCCAGCATTTATTGTTTCTAGATTTTTTGATGTTGGCCATTCTGACTGGTGTGAGATGATATCTCATTGTAGTTTTGATTTGCATTCATCTAATGATTAATGATGTTGAGCATCTTTCATGTTTTTGTCGGCAGTCTGTATGTCTTCTTTGGAGAAATGTCTATTTAAATCTTCTGCCCATTTTTGGATTGGGTTGTTTTTTTTTTTTGTTATTGAGCTGCATGAGCTGCTTGTAAATTTTGGAGATTAATCCTTTGTCAGTTGCTTCATTTGCAAATATTTTCTCCCATTCTGAGGGTTGTCTTTTGGTCTTGTTTATGGTTTCCTTTGCTGTGCAAAACCTTTGAAGTTTCATTAGGTCCCATTTGTTTGTTTTTATTTCCATTTCTCTAGGAGGTGGGTCAAAAAGGATCTTGCTGTGATTTATGTCATACAGTGTTCTGCCTAAGTTTTCCTCTAAGAGTTTGATAGTTTCTGGCCTTACATTTAGGTCTTTAATCCATTTTGAGCTTATTTTTGTGTATGGTGTTAGAGAGTGATCTAATCTCATATTTTTACATGTACCTGTCCAGTTTTCCCAGCACCACTTATTGAAGAGGCTGTCCTTTCTCCATTGTATATTCCTGCCCCCTTTATCAAACATAAGATGACCATATGTGCATGGGTTTATCTCTGGGCTTTCTATCCTGTTCCATTGATCTATCTTTCTGTTTTTGTGCTAGTACCATACTGTCTTGATTACTGTAGCTTTGTAGTATAGTCTGAAGTCAGGGAGCCTGATTCCTCCAGCTCCATTTTTCGTTCTCAAGATTGCTTTGGCTATTTGGGGTCTTTTGTGTTTCCATACAAATTGTGACATTTTTTGTTCTAGTTCTGTGAAAAATGCCAGTGGTAGTTTGATAGGGATTGCATTGAATCTGTAGATTGCTTTGGGTAGTAGAGTCATTTTCACAACGTTGATTCTTCCAATCCAAGAACATGGTATACCTCTCCATCTATTTGTATCATCTTTAATTTCTTTCATCAGTGTCTTATAATTTTCTGCATACAGGTCTTTTGTCTCCTTAGGTAGGTTTATTCCTAGATATTTTACTCTTTTTGTTGCAGTGGTAAATGGGAGTGTTTTCTTGATTTCACTTTCAGATTTTTCACCGTTAGTGTATAGGAATGCCAGAGATTTCTGTGCATTAATTTTGTATCCTGCTACTTTACCAAATTCATTGATTAGCTCTAGTAGTTTTCTGGTAGCATCTTTAGGATTCTCTATGTACAGTATCCTGTCATCTGCAAACAGTGACAGCTTTACTTCTTTTCCAATTTGGATTCCTTTTATTTCCTTTTCTTCTCTGACTGCTGTGGCTAAAACTTGCAAAACTATGTTGAATAAGAGAGGTGAGAGTGGGCAACCTTGTCTTGTTCCTGATCTTAGTGGAAATGCTTTCAGTTTTTCACCACTGAGGACGATGTTGGCTGTGGGTTTGTCATATATGGCCTTTATTATGTTGAGGAAAGTTCCCTCTATGCCTACTTTCTGGAAGGTTTTTATCATAAATTGGTGTTGAATTTTGTCGAAAGCTTTCTCTACATCTATGGAGATGATCATATGGTTTTTCTCCTTCTATTTGTTAATATGATGTATCACATTGATTGATTTGCATATATTGAAGAATCCTTGCATTCCTGGAATAAACCCCACTTGATCATGGTGTATGATCCTTTTAATGTGCTGTTGGATTCTGTTTGCTAGTAATTTGTTGAGGATTTTTGCATCTATGTTCATCAGTGATATTGGCCTGTAGTTTTCTTTCTTTGTGACACCCTTGTCTGGTTTTGGTATCACGGTGATGGTGGCCTCGTAGAATGTGTTTGGGAGTGTTCCTCCCTCTGCTATATTCTGGAAGAGTTTCAGAAGGATAGGTGTTAGCTCTTCTCTAAATGTTTGATGGAATTCGCCTGTGAAGCCATCTGGTCCTGGGCTTTTGTTTGTTGGAAGATTTTTAATCACAGTTTCAATTTCAGTGCTTGTGACTGGTCTGTTCATATTTTCTATTTCTTCCTGTTTCAGTCTTGGCAGGTTGTGCATTTCTAAGAATTTGTCCATTTCTTCCAGCTTGTCCATTTTCTTGGCATACAGTTGCTTCTAGTAATCTCTCATGATCTTTTGTATTTCTGCAGTGTCAGCTGTTACTTCTCCTGTTTCGTTTCTAATTCTATTGATTTGAGTCTTCTCCCTTTTGTTCTTGATGAGTCTGGCTAATGGTTTATCAACTTTATCTTCTCAAAGAACCAGCTTTTAGTTTTACTGATCTTTGCTATCGTTTCCTTCATTTCTTTTTCATTTATTTCTGATTGATCTTTATGATTTCTTTCCTTCTGCTAACTTTGGGGTTTTTTGTTCTTCTTTCTCTAATTGCTTTAGGTGCAAGGTTAGGTTTTTTATTCGAGATGTTTCCTGTTTCTTAAGGTAGGATTGTATTGCTATAAACTTCCGTCTTAGAACTACTTTTGCTGCCTCCCATAGGTTTTGGGTTGTCGTGTCTCCATTGTCATTTGTTTCTAGGTATTTTTTGATTTCCTCTTTGATTTCTTCAGTGATCACTTCGTTATTAGGTAGTGTATTGTTTAGCCTCCATGTGTTTGTATTTTTTACAGATCTTTTCCTGTCACTGCTATCTAGTCTCATAGCATTGTGGTCAGAAAAGATACTTGATACAATTTCAATTTTCTTAAATTTACCAAGACTTGATTTGTGACCCAAGATATGATCTATCCTAGAGGATGTTCCATAAGCACTTGAGAAAAATGTGTATTCTGTTGTTTTTGGATGGAATGTCCTATAAATGTCAATTAAGTCCATCTTGTTTAATGTAACATTTAAAGCTTGTGTTTCCTTTTTTATTTTCATTTTGGATGATCTGTCCATTGATGAAAGTGGGGTGTTAAAGTCCCCTACTATGAATGTGTTACTGTTGATTTCCCCTTTTATGGCTGTTAGTATTTGCCTGATGTATTGAGGTACTCCTATGTTGGGTGCATAAATATTTACAATTGTCATATCTTCTTCTTGGATCGATCCCTTGATCATTAGTAGTGTCCTTCTTTGTCTCTTCTAATAGTCTTTAAAGTCTATTTTGTCTGATATGGAATTGCTACACTGGCTTTCTTTTGGTTTCCATTTGCATGGAATATCTTTTTCCATCCCCTCACTTTCAGTCTGTATGTGTCCCTAGGTCTGAAGTGGGTCTCTTGTAGACAGCATATATATGGGTCTTGTTTTTGTATCTATTCAGCCAGTCTGTGTCTTTTGGTGGGAGCATTTAATCCATTTACATTTAAGGTAGCTATCAATATGTATGTTCCTATTCCCATTTTCTTAATTGTTTGGGGTTTGTTATTGTAGGTCTTTTCCTTCTCTTGTGTTTCTTGCCTAGAGGAGAGCCTTTAGCATTTGTTGTAAAGCTGGTTTGGTGGTGCTGAACTCTCTCAGCTGTTGCTTGTCTGTAAAGGTTTTAATTTCTCCATCAAATCTGAATGAGAGGGCTTCCCTGGTGGTGCAGTGGTTGAGAGTCCACCTGCCACTGCAGGGAACACAGGTTCTTGCCCCAGTCCGGGAGGATCCCACATGCTGTGGAGCGGCTGGGCCCGTGAGCCATGGCCACTGAGCCTGCGCATCCAGAGCCTGTGCTCCGCAACGGGAGAGGCCACAACAGTGAGAGGTCCGCGTACCGCAAAAAACAAGAAAAAAAAAATCTGGGGCTTCCCTGGTGGTGCAGTGGTTGAGAGTCCGCCTGCCGATGCAGGGGACACGGGTTCGTGCCCCGGTCCGGGAAGATCCCACATGCCGAGGAGCGGCTGGGCCCGTGAGCCATGGCCGCTGAGCTTGCGCGTCCGGAGCCTGTTCTCCGCAACAAGAGAGGCCACAGCAGTGAGAGGCCCGCGTACCGAAAAAAAAAAAAAAAAAAAAAAATCTGAATGAGATCCTTGCTAGGTAGAGTAATTTTGGTTGTAGGTTTTTCTCCTTCATCACTTTAAATATGTCCTGCCAGTCCCTTCTGGCTTGCAGAGTTTCTGCTGAAAGATCAGCTGTTAACCTTATGGGGTATCCCTTGTGTGTTATTTGTTGTTTTTCCCTTGCTGCTTTTAATATGTTTTCTTTGTATTTAATTTTTGACAGTTTGATTAATATGTGTCTTGGCGTGTTTCTCCTTGGATTTATCCTGTATGGGACTCTCTGTGCTTCCTGGACTTGATCAACTATTTCCTTTCCCATATTAGGGAAGTTTTGAACTATAATCTCTTCAAATATTTTCTCAGTCCCTTTCTTTTTCTCTTCTTCTTCTGGAACCCATATAATTCGAATGTTGGTGCGTTTAATGTTGTCCCAGAGGTCTCTGAGACTGTCTTCAGTTTTTTCATTCTTTTTTCTTTATTCTGCTCTGCAGTAGTTATTTCCACTATTTTATCTTCCAGGTCACTTATCCGTTCTTCTGCCTCAGTTATTCTGCTATTGATCCCATCTAGAGTATTTTTAATTTCATTTATTGTGTTGTTCATCGTTGCTTGTTTCCTCTTTAGTTCTTCTAGTTCCTTGTTAAATGTTTCTTGCATTTTCTCTATTCTATTTCCAAGATTTTGGATCATCTTTACTACCATTATTATGAATTATTTTTCAGGTAGACTGCCTATTTCCTCTTCATTTGTTAGGTCTGGTGGGTTTTTATCTTGCTCCTTCATCTGCTGTGTGTTTTTCTGTCTTCTCATTTTGCTTATCCTACTGTGTTTGGGGTCTCCTTTTTGCAGGCTGCAGGTTCGTAGTTCCCGTTGTTTTTGGTGTCTGTCCCCAGTGGCTAAAGTTGGTTCAGTGGGTTGTGTAGGCTTCCTGGTGGAGGGGACTAGTACTTGTGTTCTGGTGGGTGAGGCTGGATTTTGTCTTTCTGGTGGGCAGGTCCACGTCTGGTGGTGTGTTTTGGGGTGTCTGTGGACTTACTATGAGTTTAGGCAGCCTCTCTGCTAATGAGTGGGGTTGTGTTCCTGTCTTGATAGTTGTTTGGCATAGGGTGTCCAGCACTGTAGCTCGCTGGTTGTTGAGTGAAGCTTGGTGTTGGTGTTGAGATGGAGATCTCTGGGAGATTTTCACCGTTTGATATTACGTGGAGCTGGGAGGTCTCTTGTGGACCAGTGTCCTGAAGTTGGCTCTCCCACCTCAGAGGCACAGCACTGAATCCTGGCTGCAGCACCAAGAGCCTTTCATCCACACAGCTCAGAATAAACGGGGGAAAAAGAAGAAAGAAAGAAAGAAAGGGAGGGAGGGAGGGAGGAAGAAAGGAAGAAAGAAAGAGGATAAAAGAAAAGAAAAGAAAGTAAGGTAAAATAAAGTTATTAAAATAAAAAATAATTATTAAGAAAAAATATTTTTTTAATTAAAAAAAAACAGACAGATAGAACCCTAGGACAAATGGTGAAAGCAAAGCTATACAGACAAAATCTCACACAGAAGCATACACATACACACTCACAAAAAGAGGAAAAGGGGAAAAAATAATAAATCTTGCTCTCAAAGTCCACCTCCTCAATTTGGGATGATTCGTTGTCTATTCAGGTGTTCCACAGATGCAGGGTACATCAAGTTGATTGTGGAGATTTAATCCGCTGCTCCTGAGGCTGCTGGGAGAGATTTCCCTTTCTCTTCTTTGTTCGCACAGCTCCCAGGATTCAGCTTTGGATTTGGCCCCGCCTCTGCGTGTAGGTCGCCGGTGGGCGTCTGTTCTTTGCTCAGACAGGACGGGGTTAAAGGAGCAGCTGCTTCGGGGGCTCCGGCTCACTCAGGCCGTGGGGAGGGAGGGGTGTGGATGTGGCGCGAGCCTGCGGCGGCAGAGGCCAACAGGACGTTGCACCAGCCTGAGGCGCGCCGTGCATTCTCCCGGGGAAGTTGTCCCTGGATCCCGGGACCCGGGCAGTGGCGGGCTGCACAGGCTCCCAGATGGGAGGTGTGGAGAATGACCTGTGCTCGCACACAGGCTTCTTGGTGGCGGCAGCAGCAGCCTTAGCGTCTCATGCCCATCTCTGGGGTCCGCGCTGATAGCCGCGGCTTGCGCCCGTCTGTGGAGCTCCTTTCAGCAGCGCTCTTAATCCCCTCTCCTCAAGCACCAGGAAACAAAGAGGGAAGAAAAAGTCTCTTGCCTCTTCGGCAGGTCCGGACTTTTTCCCGGACTCCCTCCCAGCTAGCCATGGTGCACTAACACCCTGCAGGCTGTGTTCACGCCGCCAGTCCTCTCCCTGCGCTCCAACCGAAGCCCGAGCCTCTGCTCCCAGCCCCCGCCCGCCCCGGCGGGTGAGCAGACAAGCCTCTCAGGCTGGTGAGTGCTGGTCGGCACCGATCCTCTGTGTGAGAATCTCTCCGCTTTGTCCGCCACAGTACCGCCGCACCCGTTACTGCGCTCTCCTCCACGGCTCCGAAGCTTCCCCCCCTCCGCCACCCGCAGTCTCCGCCGCGAAGGGGCTTCTACTGTGTGGAAACCTTTCCTCCTTCACGGCTCCCTCACACTGGTGCAGGTCCCGTCCCTATTCTTTTGTCTCTGTTTATTCTTTTTTCTTTTGCCCTACCCAGGTACGTGGGGAGTTTCTTGCCTTTTGGGAGGTCCTAGGTCTTCTGCCAGCGTTCAGTAGGTGTTCTGTAGGAGTTGTTCCACATATAGATGCATTTCTAATGTATCTGTGGGGAGGAAGGTGATCTCCGCGTCTTACTCTTCTGCGTAAGATCCCATGTGCCATGGAGCAACTAAGCCCATGCGCCACCATTACTGAAGCCCACACACCTAGAGCCCATGCTCTGCAACAAGAGAAGCCACTGCAATGAGAAGCCCACGCACCGCAGCGAAGAGTGGTCCCCACTCACCGCAACTAGAGAAAGCCCGCATGCAGCAACGAAGATCCAATGCAACCAAAAATAAATAAATTTTATTTTTTAAAAAAAAAAGGAAAGAAAGAAAGATAAGCATACTGAGATAGACACAGAAAGATATAAGACAGAGAGAGTTACAGCAAGGGAGAGAGACTGAAAGAGAGACACAGAGAGAGAGACGAAGACAGAGACACAAGAGAGGAAGGAAGAAAGAGGTAGACAGATGCACAGCCTGACAGACATGCCGATCAACCCACTGACCAAGTCTCTTGCTCTTTCTGTCTAAATTTCTCTTCAGTAGTATGGGTCCAGTATAATGTTTCCTTACTGGTTTTTTGTAAATCAACATAGGTGATGAACAAAGAGGTCACATTCCCCATCCCACCACCAGGTTTCCCATGCCACAGAAGGGGAGCTGAGAAACAGGGGGACTTGGCACCCACATCCAACATGATACCACAGAAGCAGTGAATGGCTGGCTATTCACTGGAACAGGAGCAGGCTGTCCTGGCCCTCTCTGAGGCATCCCTCAGGAATAGGGCAATGCTGTGTTCAGTCAAGTTCAGGGGGTGCAGAGTCCATGACCTTGAACTCATCTGCAGTGGACTCTTTAATCGAATGAAAAGGACACCCATTTCCCTCCCTGGCAGAGCTACTGGGCAATGCCAAAGGAACTTTCCTCCACAAATATAAATGGAAAACTTTTATCCCCACATCAAAGGGGAAAAAAACCCTCTCCTCCAAAAAAGACATTTAACCCAGTCAGGAGGACACCAGGGTCCTCTCTTTGTTGTGTTGACCTTCAGTACAATACTGGCTGTAAACTGTGAGCTTTCTAACACCTGCCATAATACACTTTGATAGAACAAGAGTGAGTACAGATGAGACCACATTTGAAACAAGGCGGTCTTCAGGGAACAGGTATTGAGTCAAACATTGTGGAGATGATATCTTTCATTCATATGATGCCAGAGAAAGACTCAATCACTGGGAAAGAGTTGAAGATGATCAGAGTTCTATGCTTGAAATTTCTAAACTACTATCCACCCTGCTCCCAGCTAACCGCATTTCTCAGCTTGCATGGGAAGAAAGGGGAAGTTTCCAACAGGATGTGAAGCTGATGTCAACCATCCGCGTGTGCTCTCTTTCCTCCAGTCAGCACGCTGGGACGGTGCCCTTTTCACTCCCTGAGGACAGATCCTGTGCCACTTGGTCCCCTCCCAGCCACCTCCCTACTATCTCCTACCACTTCTGCGTGGTAGCACACACACAGGCAGCTGCAGCGGCTGATCTGGGCCATCAACGTTGCTGCCATCACGTCACTCAGCACCAAACGCCCTCCAGCCCTGCAACTCCAGATGTTACAGAAATTTGGGAACTCTCCTCTGCCCTCCAAATAAAACCCACTTCATCTTGTCAGCAAACAATAGCCGCGAGGACATGGAGGCTCAGCTGCAATACAAATCCTAAACTACTGTGGACCCTGACAAGGTCAGTCTTCAACGGGGGCCTCTTGTCTTCAGGACTTCTCATTTCATTTCGGAACCATTCCTCAGAAAAAGGAGGCTTCCCAGAAGCAAGGAGTCAGTCTGCCACTTTACTGCCGATCCCCAGCAGAAGGAATCGCCGAAGCCAGCAAACAGGTCATTTACTTTCATTGCTAAAGAAGTACAGCTAATTTTAGAGATGGACGGTGGTGATGGTTGCACAAGAATGTGAATACACTAATGCCACTGGCCTGGACACTTAAAAATGGTTAAAATGGTAAGTTTTATGTTATGTATATTTTACCACAATTTTTCAAAGTGAAAAAAATTTTAAAAAGAATAAATTGAATGCCACATATTTTTTTAAAAAAGGAAGTACAGCTAAGTCCCAGGTGGCCTAATGATCACTGATTTAGTATTATTAATTTTATTTTTTTAAGGAAGGTACTTTTTCTTTTTTTAAAAATTTATTTGAATTTATTTATTTATGGCTGTGTTGGGTCTTCGTTGCTGCGCATGGGCTTTCTCTAGTTGTGGTGAGCAGGAGCTACTCTTCGTTGCAGTGCGTAGGCTTCTCATGTGGTGGCTTCTCTTGTTGCAGAGCACAGGCTCTAGGCATGTGGGCTTCAGTAGTTGTGGAACACAGGCTCAGTAGTTATGGCTTACGGGCTTAGTTGCTCCACGGCATATGGTATCTTCCCAGACCAGGGATCGAACCCGTGTCCCCTGCATTGGCAGGAGGATTCTTAACCACTGTACCACCAGGGAAGTCCATTATTAATTATTTTTAATTGAAATATAGTTGTACATTATATAAGTTACAGGTGTACAATAGAGTGATTCACAATTTTTAAAAGTTATACTCCATTTACAGTTATTATAAATTATTGGCTATAATCCCCATATTGTATAATATATCCTTGTAGCTTGTTTTATACATAATAGCTTGTACTTCTTACTCCCCTACCCTTATATTTCCCCTCCCTGCTTCCCTCTCCCCACTGATCACCACTAGTTTGTTCTCTATACCTGTGAGTCTGCTTCTTTTGTTATATTCACTAGTTCATTGTATTTTTTTAGATTCTACATATATCATACAGTGTTTGTCTCTCTCTGTCTGACTTAAAGTATTATTAAATTATTTTTAAAGAGAATCTCAGTAGCACAGAAAGGTTACCAGCTTTGAGGGTTTATGAAAATCAAAAGTAGGAAAATACACGCCCTTACAATAAAAAATCCCCTTAAATTAAAAATCACTACACTCTGTCTAGTATATGAGTATTGTCCATGAGTACGATTTTCTAAAGGATGTCACAAAGCTTTTCTTTCAGAAACCGGTTCTCCCACAATTGCAGCTTGGAGAACATTCAGATCACAGGAGTGGCCTATAAGGGTTTCCAGCTCTCTCTAACAATAATGTGTTCAACAGACTGTTCTCACGGTACTGAAGGTGAACAGACACAGTCCCCCATTAACATTAGTGGAAAATATTATTTGCATTGGCAGATGGTAAAATTTAAGGCTTGGGAAATCTAAAAGACAGAGCTGAGATCATTCCGAGAGAAGAGCAGTTCAGATTCCAGACCCTGAGCTCCTAGCCCAGAGGCCACCGTTTCTGGCCTTCTGGCTTGAGATCATTTAAGAAACAAAGGTCACTCACTGTGAATTAATTAACTTCAATAACTATCCACCCACATAAGCACCTAGTCTCTTGAATCCTGCCTATTAACTCACTCTTTGCCAGAAGACTCCAACACAAGAAGCCCCCAAATGGGGGAAAGCCCCAAATGCAGCTTATGTTTAAGAAAGGGTGAAGGTGTGATTAACTGCACACACTCATCAGTTTCACCTACAAGGAGTACTGAGTGACCTTTAGAAGGTCTTAGGGGCAAGGGCAAGGGAAAGCTCCAGCACAGGTCAGGTTCTAACTCGCTGTGCATGTCAGGTACAAGTGACAAAGCACGTCAGTCAGGAGCAATCATGAAGGCAGAAAGCCCAATGGCAAAGTCGAAGAAAGAGAACAGATTATGACCATCTCTCGGGCAGCTATGCATAGAAAGAGTTTTTATCCTAATACCAGACCAAGATGGACGATGAAAGGAGAGAGAAATGCAATGCTCATGGTTCCCTGCCTTGCTAACCGCAAAGGTGTCTGCATCTGCCCTGGATTTCACATCTTCCCTACAGTCTCAGCAGAAAAAAATATATAAACCTCTTCCCAAGAAGGGTAATAATTTCCTTTGAGTTCCGGTTTCCACCCCGCCCTCCTCGTCGAAGGCATGCTCGAGTGATCCATCCTCTCTCCTATTTCCTTCACCTCTCCCTTTCTCCCTTTCTATTGCCACATTTCTTTCACCACAGTGGTTCTAAATGTTGTGGCTCACAAATCTCTTTCTTTGAGAAGCGGGTAAGTTCTGCATGCCATTCCTAAGGGGTTGATAGATTCCTAGGCTCACGGGGCCCAGGTGAGCAATCCCTGCTTCCACCTTAGACCTAAGTTGCTAGTGGACACCTCTCCTTCCTTTCCAAGCAAGCTTCTAGAATACAGAACTCTCTGCTCCCTATTTCTATTTCCTCCTCAATCCACTGCCCTCACTCCACTAAAACTAATCCTGCTGAAGTTACCACTGACATTCCAAGTGCCAAACCCAATGGGTACATTTTTCTCTCTCATTTGACTTCCTGCTGCATCTCACACTGACCCATCCCCATATCCTAAAACTCTTCCTTAAATATCTTGACATCATAGCAATAAAGCCCTCTTAGAGCCTGATTAACGATTTTTCCTTCCCTAGGAAATGTTCAAACCACCCAGCTTGGCCCCAGCTGCCTGTTTTGCATACTTATGTCTCCACCTCCCCACCATGGCTGATCAGCACAGGGTTGGGCCTCACCAAGCTATACCAATCAGTGACTTCCCTGAGACTTTTTGAATAGAGAGGAAAAACAAACAAACAAAAAAATGTCTTGGGTTTCCCATAATGTTTGGTAACAAATTCCAGTTACATGCCCATACCTACACACCTGACTACCCCTATATCTTTAGAATACATTTCCATTTTTCCTCTAGCCAGTTGGCACTTGGCTTCTGTCACTTGCCACCAAAAGGGTCCTAACTGATATAAATATTCTTTCCTCACTGGTTCACCTCTCCTCTATCTGGCCGCTCCGTTTAGTCTTCTCAGCAGGCAGCTCTCTCTCTGTCCATCCCTCAAACATAGTCTTCTCTATCACAGTTATAGGGGACAAAGGTTGGTGAGACAGAAACACAGCTACATCAGTGAACCAGACTGACCTAAGTAAGGCTGTGGATTCCTTTGAACCCCACCAGGCTTCACTCAGAATAAGCTATTTGCAACACAGGTTTCTAAGGGAAAATAAAATCAAGAAAAAAACAATGGGAGGGCTTCCCCGGTGGCGCAGTGGTTGAAAGTCCGCCTGCCGATGCAGGGGATGCAGGTTCGTGCCCTGGTCCGGGAGGATCCCATATGCTGCGGAGCAGCTGGGCCCGTGAGCCATGGCCGCTGAGCCTGCGTGTCCAGAGCCTGTGCTCCGCAACGGGAGAGGCCACAACAGTGAGAGGCCCGCATACCACACACACACAAAAAAACAACAACAACAACAATGGGAATTAACAGCAGCAAAGTAGACTTAGGTTAGACAATATTTTAAAGATGAGAGACTCAGAATATGTATCACTTTGTGGAAAAGACCAGGCCACCAAAATATATATATAAAATTTGGATCCAAATATCAGATCCAATAATTTGGGCAGTTTCTGATAAAACAGTCAAAAGTCTAAATATAAAGGAGGCCTGTTCCTGACATTAGAACCTCCCTGATGTGATGCAGTGGGAGGTACAAACATCACTTACTGATGAGCTACTGGAAACAGCTGGCCTAAATCTAACTATGGTCCAGAACATGGAGTGTCCTATAGAACAACTGGCCTGGACCCTCAAAGCGATCAGTGTCACAGAGAACGGGGGTGGGGGAAAAGGGGGAAGACTTTCTACACTGAGACTACAGAAAGGTAACAGCCAGGCTTCCCTCGTGACACAGTGGTTAAGAATCCTCCTGCAATGCAGGGGACACGGGTTCAAGCGCTGGTCCGGGAAGGTCCCACATGCTGCAGAGCAACTAAGCCCGTGTGCCACAACTACTGAGCCTGCGCTCTAGAGCCCGCAAGCCACAACTACTGAGCCCACATGCCACAACTACTGAAGCCCTCGCGCCTAGAGCCCGTGCTCTGCAATGGGAGAGGCCACCGCAATGAGAGGCCCACGCACCACAACGAAGAGTAGCCCCCATTCGCCACAACTGGAGAGGGTGTGCAGCAACGAAGACCCAACGCAGCGAAAAAAAAAAAAGAAAGGTAACAGTCAAGTGCAATGCATGAAACTTGAGTAGAGACTGGATTTTAAAAAACATCTTAAAACAGCTTCGGGAATTTGAGTATGGACAAGATTTTGAATGTTATTGAAATAATAAATTGAAGTGTAATAACGATGTCATGGTTGTCTAGGAGGATCTTCTTGTTCTTTAGAGACTCAAGTTGAAATACTTAGAGTTGAACAGTCCTGATGTCTACAGCCTGGGCTCCTTTCCTTATTCCTCTTGTCTTCTGACTCTTCTTACTCAGCTCTGCTCATACTTGCCTGTTCTACTCACACTTACCACACCTATGGACAAACATGACTCCCAAGCCAATGTCTCCAGCTTGGAACTCTCTTCTTAGCTCCAGAACTGTGCAGCCCACTTTCTGCTCGACACTCCACCTGAATGTCCCAGCAGCTCCGCACACTCAATGTTATTCAAAGCCAAACACATCTTTCCACTTTTCAATCCCTGCCACGCACCCCATCCTAACCCCCCCGAAAAAACCTGCTCCCTTTTCTGTCTTCTCTATCTTGCTAAATGCCAAGTTGACCAAGCCAGAAACTTCCCTCTTTCTTTCCCCATATCTAATCATTACTAAATCCTGTGTACCTCATAAATCTCTCTTCTCCATCTCCTCCCCACTGTACTATTCTTGCCCTCTTTGTCTCCCAAACTAAATATTATGGAAGCATCCTCACTGGCCTTTCTTGTCTCCAATTTTGCTGCCCTCTAGTCTATTTTCTACCCTTCCACAAGAACAGATTTTTCTAACATACGGGGAAGTATAGTCAATATTTTGTAATAACCTATAAGGGAAAAGAATCTGAAAAAGAATATATATATCTGAATCACTTCGCTGTACACCTGAAAATAACACAACATTGAAAATCAACTATACTTCAATTTTTTAAAAAATCATATCAGTATACTGCTCAAACTTCTTCAGTGGCTCCCCAATGCCTCCAAGACAAAAGCTAATAAACTCCTTTTGCATGATATTCAAGGTCTTTCACGACCTTTATCCCCGCTTTCCTTCCAAGTCTCATCTCCTTCTGTACCCCACCACACAGCCAGTTCCTCAAACATACTACACTCCTGTGGTCACTCTGAGCACCCCTTATCCTCCAGAGAGGCTGGGCATTTGCATATGCCATTCTTTCAGCTTAGATGCCATCCCCTGCCACCTCCATACCAACCACTCTCCACACTGCATACATACACTCCTACTAGAGAAGATAGGTCTGGGACTTCCCGGGTGGCACAGTGGTTAAGAATCTGCCTGCTAATACAGGGTACATGGGTTCGAGCCCTGGTCTGGGAAGATCCCAAATGCTGCGGAGCAACTAAGCAACTAAGCCCGTGCACCACAACTACTGAGCCTGCACTCTACAGCCTGCAAGCTACAACTACTGAGCCCACGTGCCACAACTACTGAAGCCCATGCGCCTAGAGCCCATGCTCCTCAACAAAAGAAGCCACCACAATGAGAAGCCCACACACCACAACAAAGAGTAGCCCCTGCTTTTCGCAACTAGAGAAAGCCCGCACGCAGCAACAAAGACACAAAGCAGCCAAAACCAAATAAATAAATAAATAATTTTTTTAAAAAAAGAGAGAGAGAGAGAAGATAGGTCTGTTGGAAAGCTGCCTTGACATTCCCCAGGTCAACTCATGAGCTCCACTTCTCCCATGGCACCATTGACACTGATACACAACCACTTTAAAGCAATTTAGCTTATTACATTAGGTTATTTATTTACATAATTGGTTTCCCACAGACTGTAAGATTCTTAATAATATAGGACCTTATTTTTAGTTTGTTTTTTAAGTAACTAGTCCATTCCTAGTAGATAACAGGCACTGAACAATTATTTATTTTAAAAATTGACAGTCAGGGGAAGGGAGGGATGAACAGGTGGAACACAGTGAAACTGCTTTGCATGATACTATAAGATAGATATATGTCCTTAGACATTTATCCACACCCATACAATATACAACACCAAGAGTAATGTAAGTGATGGACGCTGGGTGATTATGATGTGTCAGTGTAGGTTCATCAGTGGTACCAGATATACCACTCTGGTGGGAGACATTGACAATGGAGGAGGCTATGCATGTGTAGGAGCAGGGGGTATATGTACCATCCATTCAGTTTTGCTGTGAACCGAAAACTGCTCACAAAAATTCTATGTAAAGAAAAAAATTATAAGGACTTCCCTGGTGGGCCAGTGGTTAAGAATCCGCCTTCTAATGCAGGGGATGCAGGTTCGATCCCTGGTCGGGGAACTAAAATCCCACATGCCACAGGGCAACTAAGCCTGCGTACCACAACTACTGAGCCCTCATGCCACAGCTAGAGAGAAGCCTGTGCACTGCAACTAGAGAAGCCCTCGTGCCACAATGAAGAGCCCACACGCCACAACAAAAGATCCCATGTGCCGCAACTAAGACCTGATGCAGCCAAATAAATAAATAATTTTTTTAAAATTTTTTATATACACACACACACATATACGTATGGAGAGAGAGAAAGAAAGAGAGTCACCGTTGAGGAAGAAAGTACAGAAACAGACAAAGAGAGATGAAGAAACATATAAATCCCAGGATGGACCAGTGCATAGCTGCTATTCAGTGCCAAAATGAAAAAACAAATGGACAGCCAGAGATGACCTTTGAGAAGAATTGCTAAAAAAACTATTCTAGATGAATTACCCTGGAAGTACTACTAACAAGCAGGATAATTTTAAGGGGAAAATAGAAATTCAGCCTCCTGCATTCAGTTGTAAGGGACAAGAAGCTGGTCAAGTGGTGGAGATGAGAGATAAGCCAGGAATGAAGTGAATAATTTGAAAGCCCCTTGCACAGACATAGCAGGATAATTATTTAAACCGTGAAGGCAGCAATTTAGGTCTAAAATGTCACCACCATCAAGTCTAAGTTTTATTGTAGTCTGTTAAGGAAGAGCTCTCTGGGGATTATGAATAACTGCTTCTTGAAATGGAAACTCTGCAAAAACAATTGACATTTCTATAATCCTTAAGGAATAGGACTTAGAGGAAAAATGACTATTCAGGTGGCTCTCTGAACATCAGTGTCTGAATAGCTAATATTCATCCTTGCTTTATGTCACCCTCATTAATCAGCTCCTGTTAAAGATAATGCCATACATGTAATTATATGGCATAGCGTTATGTTAAATATTTAAGACTTTCATATTGCACCATCTCTTAGGTGTGGTGATATATTGCCCTGATTTAAATACATGTGTCAATTTTTCATAGATTTCATCTATATTCATGGCTCAAGGCCCCTTAGCAAATTAATAACCAAAAGAATGAACTCCTCTATTTGTAAGTCCATAGTCGGTTGCTTAGCATACTTCTCCATGCTTGTTTTATCTCTAAAAGTCCTATTCGGCTTTCTAAAAATACGCCTACCCTTTGTTTTCCAATTGCCCTGGTTCCCATGTTACATTTTTTCAATCTAATCACACGTGATTTCAAAATTGCATCACACTTGTAAACCGAGTCATCAAAACAGACGATAAGGAAAATAAACAATACACTATAAGGGAAGCCAGATTAAACCAAGTCCAAGATATTGCAATAAAATTTAACTTATTCCGCATTTTTAACATACAACAAAACTCATCTTTTCAAAAAAATACTCATCTTTATAAAGTTTCCAAGTGCTCACACGACATTTCATTCATGACTCCTTACAACAACCTTATGAAAAAGAGACAGCAGTGTCCTAATTATAAAATCAGGAAAACAGAGAAAGCAAGAACCCTTGGCCAAATTTCCATGATGAACAGCTGAATGGCGATTAAAATTCTGTGTTCACACACTTATAGTCCATTTTCTCCTGCATATTTTTTTGTGAAAATTCTGTTATCAGGTACCTGGCCTCCCCGAGGCCACTCACATCAATCATTAACCACCGTTAAATCAATAAACTCCTGCTGCTTCCACCCTAAGCCCAGCCTGCTCTTGGGAAAAGCAGCGTTGTCAGAATTTAGTGCCTGACACTGCTCTGAAGATGGCTGCCTCTCTGCAAAGGACCCCCTCCTTAGGAACTCCCAAAGTTCATTTCCTTTACCCTGTCTTTTAAGTCAGACAAGCCCAAACATGCTCTTCTAATTTGATGAAAATCTATCCAGCTGTTTTCATTTGATGTAATAAAGAACAGGCAGAAACTTTATCCAAGTGGGTAATACTATCCCAGGGGCAAATTCTGTGGCAGGCAGTAATGCATGTTCTAATGCAGTAAACACTGCTTTGGGGCTTCCCTGGTGGCGCAGTGGTTAAGAATCTGCCTGCCAATGCAGGGGACACGGGTTTGAGCCCTGGACCGGGAGGATCCCACATGCCGCGGAGCAGCTGGGCCTGTGCGCCACAACTACTGAGCCTGCGCTCTAGAGCCCGTGCTCTGCAACAAGAGAAGCCACGACAATGAGAAGCCCTCCCACCGCAAGGAAGAGTAGCACCCCTCGCCGCAAATAGAGGAAGCCTGGGCACAGCAACGAAGACCCAACAAAGCCAAAAATAAAAACAGATAAATAAATAAGTTTATTATTTTTTTTAAACTGCTTTGGTATGTGGTGCTGATTAGAAGGCTAGATTACTATTATATTATTTTTATATATATATTATTTTATATTTTTATATATAATTATATATACATTATATATATAATTTTTATATATTATATATATATTATTTTTATATAAATAATATTATTTTTCCATGGGTGGTCTTAGAACAAGATGCTTGTTAAAATGCAGATTCTTAGGCCCCAACACAGACCTACCAAATCAGACTTAGGAGTGACGATACATTTAAACCAACAGCACTGTGATTCTTCTACAGCCGAAAGGAGGAAAGCCCCAGGTTGGACTAGGGCTTCTCACACTAGACTGCATGCTTCTGAGGACAGGAAGCAACTCTTATTCACCCTCATAGTCCCAGTATCCAGCTGAGGTGCTTAACAATGTTCAATGATTGAACACATATGAATTGATTGTTAATCAGATATGCAGTGTAAGTGTTCAAAAGCTTTCATGTTAGAATTAGTTCATGCATAGTTACTTAGGAAGCAGTGTAAACACTTCTAAACACTTCATACTGATGTTTAGCTATGTCCTACTCCAGGTCCGTAGAGTGCAGGGTTGAATGAGCCAAAGGCATGTCATCTGCAAAACTCACATGCAGACCTTCTCCATCCCAACCTGAGGCTCAGAGAGTCTCCAGTCCCTCAGAGCATAAAAGTCCTGTGGTCATTTTAGACAAAAATTCTAGCCTGGTCAAAAAGCCAATCTCCAAACTCACATTCAGTTAAAACTTCTCTCTTCCCCAAACTGGGACCTACCTCTGCTAGGAAAACTGCTGAGAATGGGATGCATGGGCCGTAGTCAGCTCCTTCTATGCCTCCTCCACTGTGCCCTCTGTTGCCTCTGGGTCCCCCAGGGACCAGGAGTGCTAGGAGGGAAAAGAGATAGGGAGAGTGAAATCTTCTTCCACTGGTGGAGTTGTAATCCAAAAGCAGGCCTCAGCACAGCAGACACACAATTACCAACACTTCTTCCTCACAGGGGAACCCTCCTCCCCACCAAGGACCCTGATGTAGTCACCACTATAGATGGTACTGTTACCTAGTCCGAGCTCATACTGCTCGCCACAGGACAGGCCAGTAAACTGAGAGACGAGTTATTGTGGCAAGAAATAGCAACTTTCAGGGCTTCCCTAGTGGCGCAGTGGTTGAGAGTCCGCCTGCCAATGCAGGGGACACGGGTTTGTGGCCCGGTCCGGGAGGATCCCACATGTCCCGGAGCAGCTAGGCCCGTGAGCCAGGCCCGTGAGCCATGGCCGCTGAGCCTGCGCATCCGGAGCCTGTGCTCCGCAATGGGAGAGGCCACAACAGTGAGACGCCCGCGTACCGCAAAAAAAAAAAAAAGAAAAAGAAATAGCAACTTCCAGAAAGCTGGCAGACCAAGAAGATGGTGGGCTCATGTCCCAAAGAACCATCTTGCCTGAGTTAGAATTCAGGCTTCTTTTATACTAAAAAGGGCAGGCGTAAAGTCAAGCATTTCCTGGTTCCCATCAGCCTTCGGAGGGGATATGTTAATTTCTTCCTCCCTGCAGTCATTCACAGGTGGGCCTGGTCAGGATGTTTCCAGTGAGCTAAACAAAGGTATTTTAGCTTAGTGCTCATTACCTGGGAGGCAGAGTTCCCAGAAATTGGCCATTATGTATAATCTAAGCTCACAGGCAACATCCCTTTAGTGGTTAATTTGTAATAGAATACAAAGGTTCTTCCCTATTCTGGCCACAGATGCCATCCCCTCAGCTCTAGTGTCCCTACTGTCCACCTCCAGACTCTTGATGCTGGGTTCACCTTGCCCCTCCATGAGATTCTCTTTATTATGGTAAAGTTCCACTCCCTCTGTCATGGGTCCTCACCTGTTCACACCTTAGTTCCTGCACCCACGGGAGTCCAGCTCCTGCATCAGTGCCTTCTTGCTTCATTCTGCCAGCTCTTGTGAAAACAGGCACCAGTCTCTCCACCTGAAATTCTGAAGGCCCCCTGATTTGGCTTACTACGCTGGGGGAGACAGCACCCCCATCCCCGAGGAAGACACACTGACAACTCTTTCTCCAAAGGATTCTCACTGTCCACCCCCATGATGATTCTCCCTCCTCTTCCCCCTCACCTGAAGCACACGAGGGGTGAATACTGGCCACACCAGTTCCACAGTCTCTTAGCACATCCCACATAGGTGGTCCAACGTCTCACAAGGAAGTAGGGACATTTGTCACTGGTCACAGTATCTGGGGAGACACAGCTAACATCCAGTTACATTAGTCAGTCTCTTAGTTACAAGTAAAAAGACTCAATTCATCTTAATGAGTGGAGGTTTGAGATAAGAATACTGGTGGAAATAAGGAACTCTAAAATACCATGGCAGCCCAAGGACAGACCTTGGCTCACGACAACTAGAATGCAGTTCGGAGTGTGGAACAGATCTAACAACCAGGAACTCGACAGAGCCGCCACTCTGTTTCTGCTGCCATTTCTCCTTTTACTCCCACACACATGCCAGCTCCCACTCCAAACATCATTCCCTGGAACATGGTAAAATGGGAACAGGTGAGAGTTCCGTGGTCAAATACATCTGGGAAACACTGAGTTAACAGTGTTTAGACAAGTTTCTTGCTGTGGGATCTTCAGAATCTTTAAAATGCTAAAGCACCTTGTGACTCTCCAAGAGGGGATATGCATGTGGTGTTTCCCAAATGCACTGGCCTAGGAAGTCCCATTCAAGGAACACCTGTTACCATGATGGCTGGGAGCGCTACATGCCCTTCCTCTACCTCTTGACTTCAGCTTACTTGTGGCTTTGAGGCCCTGTGGCATCTGCAGAAGGCCCTCTCCATGTATTTGCAGCTCCTGCTCTCAAACCCACCGACTCTCTCTACATCTTGATCCTCTTAAAGACAAAGAAATTGCTTATTCCAGTGTGGTCACCATCTGGACAGTTTGGGCAGATGCTTGGCATTGAGTCATCTTAGAGGCCATTGACCCATCTGCAGCCTGACTCACCTTGGCCTGTGTGCCCACCCCTGACCAGGAGGGTGGAACGAAATATGACCTCCCACCCTGAGCAGGAGACTGTGAAGGGGACAACACCAATGATGACCTATAAACACCACAGTCTCTGTAAGCCCTTTGTGACAGCCAGTCACTAACTGAAGGCGTATAACTGGGAGACTTAAGTCAAATAAATGTTTTTCATGTGCCTTGAGAGTCCCCCCCAGCCTAGTGAAGTATACTGTGATCAAGATGGTACCAGGCTAGATACAAACTACTATATATAAAAAACAGATGAACAACAAGGTCCTACTGTATAGCACAGGGAATTACATTCAATACCCTGTGATAAACCACAATGGAAATGAATATGAAAAAGAATATATATATCTCAATCACTTTGCTATACATCAGAAACTAACACAACATTGTGAGTCAACTATACTTCAATTTTTTAAAAAAAGACAGAAGGGAATATACTAGAAATACAGAGAATCTGTATTTGCGGAGAATTAGACTCCTCCAAATCTTGATTTCAAAATAAATAAATAAAAATAAAAAAGATAAAACCAGGCTCCATATTAATGCCTCTAAGTTTCTTCACTGTAGAGGTGAGCCACATTTTAAGTTCACAGAGCACTGAAACTGTGTGTGGGTGTGTGTGAACTCTGTAAGAGATGGAGTACATTTTAAGTATATACAGTATATACGTTTAAGTATATATGTAACATTGACTTCTTCCCTCAACCCACTATGTAGCTCAGAGTCAAGGGTAAATTGTTTCCATGCTTTTGTTTTTGATACTTATCCATATGCTTCATGTCTTTAACAGCTAGTGGCAAACCCATTGTAAATGATTTTTTAACTTAATCCAAAGTAAAAGAATGGATGCAAAACTGCTTTGTAGGCTTCTGTTTTTACAAATGCTTATTGGCAACACTGAATTTAAAATGTCTCTAGGTGGGCTTTCATGTCCCTGGCATAAGCTTATGCAGCCCTGTTCCAGTTAAATAACTCAGCCCTTATCTAT
Organism: Monodon monoceros; assembly: GCF_005190385.1. Lineage (NCBI taxonomy): Eukaryota > Metazoa > Chordata > Mammalia > Artiodactyla > Monodontidae > Monodon > Monodon monoceros. The sequence goes on from NW_021703778.1 coordinate 110,578,729, forward strand.
TAGAACTGGGAAGCATAGTGAAGCTGGGATTATTTTGGAAAATCAAGAGAGAGGTTTTTTCCCAGTTTGTTGGTTTGTTTCTTGAGAAGAGGAGGAAAGTCACATTTGCTGAGCACAAGATACTGTGGGATGCCCCTTTCACATAAAAATATTATAATAATAATAACTCATCCTCCTCATCTTCACCTCAGCAGTCACATTCAGCCCATGAGAGAAAAGTACTGGTTCTTTAACCTCATTCCACAGACTGGATCATAAAAATGCACCTTCAGGGATTCCCTGGTGGCGCAGTGGTTGGGAATCTGCCTGCCAATGCAGGGGACACGGGTTCGAGCGCTGGTCTGGGAGGATCCCACATGCCACGGAGCAACTGGGCCCGTGAGCCACAACTACTGAGCCTGCGCGTCTGGAGACTGTGCTCCGCAACAAGAGAGGCCGCGATAGTGAGAGGGCCGCGCACCGCAATGAAGAGTGGCCCCCGCTTGCCGCAACTAGAGAAAGCCCTTGCGCAGAAATGAAGACCCAACACAGCCATAAATGAATAAATAAATAAATAAATAAATAATAAAAATAAAGGAATTCCCTTAAAAAAAAATGCACCTTCAACATTAGAAAAACATGAGTTGGCCAATGTGACTAAAAGTCAATTTTAAAAGTCATGTCCTCTTCCGGTTGCTCCTTCATAGGGCCATCTGTGAGCCATAATTAACATACAATGTCAAGACAGAGGACTCCCCAACCAGGAGAAGGTTAGTGCAGTACAAAGTGCACGGGCCTGGCCTCAGATAGACTAGCTCCATGACTCTGAGCCAGTGTGCTAAATTTTCTAAGCGTCAGCTTCCTCTTATAAAATGGTGAGTGTCATATGTAATGTTACGACAGAGGCTGTGTAATAAAGGACCTGCTCTATGCCTAGAACACGGTAGTTTCCAATAACAGTGATGGTGTTTGTAGTGGAGGTGATAATAGTAGAGATATCTCTTTGGTTGTCTTTTTTTTTTTTTTTGTCTACCCAACATGCCTTTCCTCCGTGTTCTAAAACCAACAGCCCCATTTCTTTGGGTAACTGCCCCCCGAGTTCTATGCAGTTCTGGATGAAGTCTCAATCAGAGTTCTCCACCCCTCGACCATAGCAATGGGCTTCTGATCTTAGGCCTTTGTAGTAAGTGGTGTTCCCCTTCCTCCTGGATTGAGGGGAGCAGGGGAGGGGGAGAGCAGGTAGGACAAATGAGTAAAGCAGAATGAATCAGAGCCTTTCCTCAGGAGTTTACAGAGAGATGTTGAGAGAGAGAAGCTCTCGGTCTTCTGGGGTGGCTGCAGCCATGCCACCCTTCACCTCCTGCACACAGGGAACACATCTTGAAATAGGAGAGAATGTGGCCAACACAGACAGTAGCAGAACAGAAAGAGAGAAAAATAATAATGATAATAATAACATTTGTATCCCTGGATCCAGCTCTACCCCTAGATTTACCAGTTAAATAAGTTAATAAATTCTCTTTTAGGCTTAAGCTAATTTGAATTGAGTTTCTACCCTTTGCATTAAAAGATTCCTGTCTAATATAAATATACTATCTTTTGAAGTTGTTTTTGTTTTGCTTTGTTTTTTCTTTTCTTTTTTTGTTTTTTGTTTTGTTTTGTTTTCGCTTTTTGTCTGTTTTATGTACAAAGATCTAGCATTGTTTCTGGGGTAAGGTAGATATGTTGGGTGACTCATTCCACGAAGTTCACTTAGTCCCACTTAATGAAGCCGATATCCTTGGGGTACTATCAGAAACACTGGCAGCACTTACGGAGGCGGCATTTTCGGTTCAGACCAGCTGGCTTGAGCAGCCACTGCAAGAGGAGAACCCTGGCTGAATTTTCTCATATGGCTCCAGGAGAGCTGCCCGTGACCCATCTTGTTTTCTCAGGTGCAATGAGACAAAAGGCTAACTATACTTTTTAAAAAAGGAAGAAAGAAAGAAAAACAGGAAGAGGACTAGACGAGAGAGCACAGAAGCAATACCCAGAGGCACCCTCACACACTCATTTCAGCACAGAAAACGGAAGCCCGCAGGGTCTGCATCACTGCTGCACCGCAGTGAGCAAAGGCTGGAGCAGCACAGCCACTAAATCAGAAGCAGGCGACCTGCTGGGGTACACAGAACACCACGTGGCATCACTGTGATTTCTTGCCCATAGCTTAGTCAGTGGAGGGAGCAAGGTGAACCTCGACCCTGTTTTCCTGGCCACAGGTGTCCCCCTGCCCCACCCCAAGATAGGGAGACAAAGGCCAGCAAAGCTGGAGGAGTTCATAGGGACCATGTTATGGTGGCCTCACTGTGAAATATAAAGGATCTTGGATTTTCTCCAGGAAGCCATGGGAGCCATTGAAAGCCTTTTTAAGAAGAATGACATTTTTGTGTTTTTGAAAGCTTTCCCTGGCCTCAGAATGGTGCCTGGATTGGAGAAGGACAAAGCTGGAAACAGGGAGACCTATGGAAAGCTTTAGCAGCAATCAAGTGAGTACTTGAATAAAGACAAGCCAGCAGTGACAGAGAGTAGAGAATGTATATTTAGCAGGTGAAATCTATAAGACTTCATGATTGATTGGGGTAAGGTAGGGGCATGGAGGTAGAAAGAAGGAAGGAACGCAAACCATATAGTCACCAACTGACTTCAGAGGTCCAGAAAGAAGGTCTGGCACTAGGTGTGAACGAAGGGAAGGCATTCATGCTGGCCATGCTCAGCTGGAGAATCCACGGGGATATGAAGGCAATGATGTCCAGTAGGAAATCAGGTGATCTGAGTCACTGCTTCTGTGATCATGGACATGTTACTTAACTTTGTAGAGCCTCAGTCTCCTTATTTATCAAGTGGGAATAATCTTCCCTAAGGAGAAATTTTAAGTAATTTGTCCAAGTCAGCCCAGCATAAAACATCACCCTTAGAGAGGAAGAATTGATAGAAAATCCTGCCTACTCTAAGGGTGAGATTCCTAGGAGGTCGCTGGTCCTGGGCTTCCCCAGTCATGCCCCAACTCCTGCCTTATCCTAGGGAAGCCCAAAGGCTTGAGTAGCTCAGGCTTTGTCCTGAGGGATACTCTTCGTTGTGGTGCGTGGGCTTCTCATTGTGGTGGCTTCTCTTGTTGTGGAGCACGGACTCTAGGCGTGGGGGCTTCAGTAGTTGTGGCACGTGGGCTCAGTAGTTGTGGCACACGGGCTCTAGAGCGCAGGCTCAGTAGTTGTGGTGCATGGGCTTAGTTGCTCCACGGCATGTGGCATCTTCCCGGACCAGGGCTCGAACCCATGTCCCCTGCATTGGCAGGTGGATTCTTAACCACCGCGCCACCAGGGAAGTCCCTGTAACTCAGTCTTTTTAAGCGTTTGGACCCGCCTTTGGGTCTTTGAGTCTATTGTTCTTTCTCACTGGAGCATCCTTCTTACACTGGTTTGCCTATGGAAATCCTTTGCATTCTTTGAGACTTATTTCCTATCACCAGCCCTGTGATGTTTTATCTGCCTCATCTCCCTGGAACAAATCTTTCTCCCTTTAAGTCACCAGATTGTCCCTTAAGTCGCTGACGTCTGTAGGCCTTACCTATCATGCTAGTTGACACAACTTGCAACAGTCTGAATTCAGACACCATTGAGGTGTGTGCCAGTTACTAAGCTCTAGTCTCTCAGCTCCAAACCCATCTTTCTATGCTGTGCCTTGTGGTGCTGGAACTAGGCGTCTGCAAACCACATTTCTGCCTGGCCAGCAGTCTCCCTGTCAGGTTCCACTCTGATCAAGGGAGACTGGGAGGTTGGAGAGAGAGAAGGGACTCCTGTCTGCTCACAAGTACTGTGAGCGTCACACCAGCAATGTGTCTGCCTCCACCCCCATGGAAGTATTTAAATCCAGTTTGCAGTTTTTCCAACACGTGTAACACTAGCCTCATCCCAGCTGATGTCTCCTTCCTAGTGGTCCGGTTCTCAAGCCCACAGGGATCCTTCTCCAAGCTCAGAGATGCTGGTCCCAGTAGAGCTGTGGCTGCCCCTGAGGCCTGAGCTCCACCCACAGGCCCCTCCTCCCAGTGTCTAAATTTTAGTAATGCTAGTCTTTGCTGCCCAAACCCTGTGAGTGGTAGTTGCTTCCTGCAGTTGCTGTCTCTGTGATGCGTTGGTGCTCTTTTCTTGCCTTTTCGCTTACTTAGCTAACAACTTTATATCTAGTTAACAGTGTATATATGAAATTCTCTTTGTCCAAACAATTGTTATGGTTTATGACTTGACAATGACGGTACAAGGTGCTTTTAATGTAAGCATAGAATTGGCTTGGATCCCTATGTTTTATAGGATCAATGAGTCATTTCTGCCTGGAGGGGGGGGTCCCAGCCCCTAAGTATCTGGCCCTTAATGTGAGTCTGTAACCCAACCCCTAAATGCCTGTCTACCTTGATATAGTACTTAGGCTGCCTAGGCTACCAGCACAAGTTCTTTCCAGAGTCTGAACCCCAGAGCAGGCCCCATTCAAGGAGAGCCCAGTGGAATAGCCTAAGGCAATGGGACATGCACCTGCCTCTTGCCTTCCTAGACTCTGTGGGGAAGAAAGGGGAGAGCCCCTAGGCAGAAGGCCAAGGGTGCATATAGGGTTAGGTTCCAACCATACCAACAGTAGAGAGGGGAGGGTGGCGACACCCTAGTGGACCATGGACACTAGACAAAGCCCGGTTATTTCTTATCCTGCCCTTCTGCCTAGGGACCCTCCCCACTGAGTCTAGGAAGGCAAGAGGCAGCAGAAAAGTTTACTTGTGTTTTACTTGTACCCTACATAATTGTGTCTCATTAAAAAGGTCCTTTCATTTGGAGGAAAAAAACTCATCTGTTTCCAGTTCCACCTCCAGAGCCAACCAATTAGTCCTGAACCAGCTGAACACAAATGGTGACCAGAACATAGTGCCTATCCCCAAGGAGCTTCAGTCCACTGGGAAAGGTGACAATAGGTTTGCGGGGGGGGGGGGGGGGCTTCTTTTTTTTTTTTGAGAAATCTTTTAGCATTTTTAAAAAAATATTTACTTACTTACTTACTTATTTATTTATTTAGGCCGCGCCGGGTCTTAGTTGCAGCATGCAGACTCTTAGTTGCGGCATGCAGGATCTAATTCCCTGACTAGGGATCGAACCCGGGCCCCCAGCATTGGGAGCACAGAGTCTTCTTACCCAATGGACCACCAGGGAAGTCCCCAGACAATAGGTTTTTAATTAGAATACAGGTTTGGATGCATGAAGCAGAGACCCAAAATTGCAGTGAGTTAAATAAGATTTATCTCTCTCTCATGAAACAGCCCAGATAAAGGTGTAGGGCTGACAGATCTGCTCTATTCCATGGGGTTGTCCAGGGACCAAGGCTCTTTCTACCTTGTTGCACTACCATCCTTTGAGGGTTGCCATTGTCCACAAGCTCTAAGATGACCTGCTGTCATGTTTACATTCTACTCAGCACAGTAAAAGAAGAGAAAAAGAAAGGGCATGCCCTTCTTTCTGGAAGCTATACACATTACTTTCCCTCACATCCCAAATGACCAGAATAGAGTCATATGGCCACAACTAGCTGCAAAGGGTACAGGGAAATGTAGCCTTTATTCTCAGGACAACCATGCACCCAGCTAAAAACTAGAAATTCTGTCTGTACTTGAACCGGCTTGCAAGGCAGAAATAGAAACACAGATGTAGAGAACAAACATATGGACGCCAAGGTGTGAAAGCGGGGGGGTGGGATGAATTGGGAGACTGGAATTGACATATATACACTAATATGTATAAAATAGACAACTAATTTTAAAAAAAGAAAAAAAAGGAATTCTATCTGTACAGAAGAAAGAGAAAATGGATATTGAGGGGAACTAGTGGTCTGTGTCATAACAGACAATTATAATAATGTGGAAGGCGGGGTATACTGAAGAAAGGGCCTGAGAAAGCTTGAAGGAGTCTTCATTTTCCTGTGCCCAAGAAATGCTTAACATAATTTTATTTAATAAATCTGGACAAACACAAAAGCAAATAGGAGTTCAGATGCAAACTGAACTGAAATCAAATACTACCCAGCAAAAGCCAGTGGAAAAAATATATAAAATGTATCATTGTGGCAGGGCTGAACATCAGGATATAAGATCTTCTCTTCTTGCCCCAGCTACGTTCTTGTTTTACTGATAATAGTAAATCCAGTATTACCCATGATTCAATGTTTTAAAGAACACGCCAACAGGCTTTCACTTCAGACAAGCCAGAAGCACAAAGAGCTTGACTCTGAGTGTTCCTCAAATTCGTATGTGATGACGTCTTTAAACAAGAGGGATCCAGATTATCACATCCTCATTTTTACTAATGACTAAGGTATCTTTCAATCCTGGGACATACAGAAAAATTAGTTTTGGTTTCTCCTAACACAGGGTTTTGCTACTGCCTAGAGTGTTGGTCAATGATGCCTGAAGGATGAGACAGTTTGAAGTATTCCAGAGAGTCACCAATAAAAGATATTTCTTTTTCTCTCAAATTCATTAAAAGGGAAACCAAATGTCTTGGCTAAGGAAAGAGCTGACCTACTACTAAATTTATAGAAGAAAACACCTCTTGGCCAGCCCAGAGCTCCTTGAATCAAAAGGGAAGTGCAAGGCCACTGCTTTTGTAGATAACAAATCGGTTCAGTCAAGGAAAGACTGTAGATCTGACAAGGGAAAAATGGCATGCTCAAGAGAAGATGAATTTTTACCATATTTCATTATAAAAAACCACAATGAAAGAAAAATGACTTCATCAGTCCCATTCTAGGAGCCCTGGCAATGCTAAGGATAAAAGGAGAAAGCCTCTGGAACTGGCTTCCTGTCATACAGGTTGCAGCCATCAATTCAGGGCAGCTTCAGAGAGGCACATGCAATCACCGCTGACAGTGGGTAAATCACAATTATCAAGACCTTATTAGCTATTGCCCTAGAGTTAAAGAGGGTCATTTGCCTCTATCGGGTAGCAATCGATTGCTTTGCATGGGCTACAACTTATAAAGCCAAGGTCAAGGTATGGTGATGGAAAATTAGGTTAGATATCATAAATCCTCCAGCGCCAATCCTTCTTATCTGAACGAGAGTGCTATAAACTATTAACTCTGAAGACAGGTTTGTGGGAAATGTAACAGAATCCAAAATCATAGCAAACTTTCTGATGGATGATACACTACACCAGAAAAACCTAGAAAGACTGACCTTTCTTCACTTGATAAGAAGAAAAGAAAATTGAATTCACCCTGCTTTGATGCGCATGGTTAATTCTTCAGACCAGTAAGTACTTATCAAAAAGAGGAGGGGGAGGGGAGGGAGACACCTTATAGAGAGAATATTCGCTTATTTCCCCTCTTCACCCCTTGCTATGATCCAAGAGAACCCATGCCCTAAATGAATGGCTCACAAGTAGCAGATACCACGAGGTAGGCACTGATGAAAGTGAGGGGATGATTCTATCACAGGGTCTTTTTGTCTCTGTACCTAATCACCAAGAAGCAAACTACCAAAAAAAAAAAACAGAAACAAGATATAATTCTCAACTACCCAAATAAAAGATGTAACTTTTTAGATTGTTAGAAAATATTAACAATATTTAACAATCAGTAAACTGAGGTAAAAGCTATTAATATATGCTGTTACTTACACCATTCTTCCAAGACTTCTGAATTACTGAAAATATTCCAATTTAAAAGTTGAAAAAATCTTGTCATAGTTGGTACTAAAGTAAAAGCAGCTGTGATTTAATTCTAAAAATAATTTTATGTGCTCCTTGTTTTTCTGTTTTTTATATAGCTTTTTACTTTTGCCTTTCTTACATCTTTTTACTTTTATACCTAGAATTGTACCAAACAGAAATATTTATAAATAAGCATTTTCATACTGATCATAACAAATATTCAATAAGTGAACCTACCTGTGTCCCATGGCAAGTTTTTTGGGGGGTTATTTTTCGGCTGCATCGGGTCTTAGTTGCGGCATGCAGGGTCTTCGCTGAGGCATGTGGGATCTTTCGTTGCAGCATGCAGGCCCTCTCAGTGAGGTGCGAGAGCTTAGTTGACACACTGCATGCGGGATCTTAGTTCCCTGACCAGGGATTGAACCCACGTCCCCTGTGCTGGAAGGCAGATTCTTTACCACTGGACCACCAGGGAAGTTCCTTGTTTGGCAAGTTTAAAAAACACTGAAGAAGATAAGACACAAAGGCAAAAATTAACATCATCTCCGATGACTGTCTTTAACATAGTTGAATCAAGCAAGAAAAAAATGAATCAATTTTCTAAACTTTTACACAGCTGAAAAAGCATAAAGTTTTATTAAGCCCATGAGAAATGACAGATATAAAAGCATAAAGTTGGGCTTCCCTGGTGGCGCAGTGGTTGAGAGTCCGCCTGCCAATGCAGGGGACACATGTTCGTGCCCCGGTCCGGGAAGATCCCACATGCCACGGAGCGGCTGGGCCCGTGAGCCATGGCCACTGAGCCCGCGCATCCGGAGCCTGTGCTCTGCAACGGGAGAGGCCACAACAGTGAGAGGCCCGTGTACAGCAAAAAAAAAAAAAGCAAAAAGTTTCATTAAGTCCATGAGAAATGACAGGTATTTTTCAAATGAGTATTGTTTAGAAATGTCAGAAGTTAGAGATTGTCCTTAAAAACAGTGAGCAGGTCTAGAGGTGGAGTCAAGACGGTGGTGTGGGAAGACAACAAGTTAGCCTCTCCCCACAACTGGGGTGCCTACTGGCCGCTGGTGGGGGACTCTGACCCCCAAGGAGATGGAAGGAACCCCACAATGAACTGGTAGGACGTAGGGGGACTGAGGGGGGAGGGGAAGTGGAGGCCAGACCGGATCTGCACCCCTGAGGCTGGGGAGATCAGGAGACTCAGGAGGGAGGGACTCTCCAGGAAGAGTGGGAGACGAGCAGAGGGCAATTGCCTGGCCCACTCAGGCCAGGGAGCCTGCTGAGCTCCCAAGCTGGTACCCCTCTTCAGAGCCCCATCCAGGCTGCGTGGGTCCTGGGGGCATAGGAGGGTGGCCAGGGAGATCAGGAGAGGCAGGCGGGAGGTGCCCTCCAGGAGGAGCAGCAGAGGAGTGGAGGGCGATTGCCCTGCCCACTCAGACACGGGGAGCCTGCTGAGCTCCATGATGAGGTCCCCTGCCCTCTGAGACCAGGGGTGAGGGCACGCCTGGGCCCCTTCTGTTCCTTGAGCCTAAGCCCCACCCTCCACAGCCCCCAGGGCCTTTTTCAGCCCTGTGGGTCCTGAGCATTGGCCCCGCCCACTACCCAAACCTCACCCTTGCTTAGGCCCCACCCCCCACAGCCAAGGCCCTTCCTCCCCCTTTTTTGTTTTTTCTTTTAGCTCCTCCTCTTTTTTACTACCATGGTACTGATGTACCTTCCGGTCATTGATTCATCTATATTTTTATTTTTATATTCATCCTAACATATCTGTTAGTTTCCTAGTCTAATTTTATTTTTTACTTTGTTATTGTTCTTTTTTTTCTTTTCTTTTCCTTGCCACCCCACATGGCTTGCAGGATCTTGGTTCACAAGCCTGGGGTAATGCTGAAGCTTTTGCGGTGGGAGCTCCAAGTTGGAACCACTGGACTAACAGAGAACCTCAGACCCCAGGGAATATTCATCGGAGTGAGGTCTCAAGGAGGTCCTCATCTCGGCACCAAGACCCAGCTCCGCCCAACAGCCTACAGACTCCAGTGTTGGAAGCCTCAGGCCCAACAACCAGTAAGACGGGAACTCAATCCCACTCATTAAAAAATTTTAAAAAAGAGACAGCAAAAAAATGTCACAGATGAAGGAGCAAGGTAAAAACCTACAAGACCAAATAAATGAACAGGAAATAGGCAATCTACCTGAAAAAGAATTCAGAGTAATGATAGTAAAGATGATCCAGAATCTCGGAAATAGAATGGAGGAACAGATTGAGACAATACAAGAAATGTTTAACAAAGATCTGGAAGAACTAAAGAACAAGCAAACAGATGAACAACACAATAACTGAAATGAAAAATACACTAGAATGAATCAATAACAGAAAAACAGAGGCAGAAGAACGAATAAGTGAGCTGGAAGACAAAATGGTGGAAATAACTGCAAAGAAACAGAAAAAGAATGAAAAGAATTGAAGACAATCTCAGAGACCTCTGGGACAACACTAAACACATCAACATTCGAACTATAGGGGTCCCAGAAGAAGAAGAGAAAAAGAAAGGGTGTGAGAAAATATCTGAAGAGATTATAGTTGAAAACTTCCCTAACATGGGAAAGGAAATAGTCACCCAAGTCCAGGAAGCACAGAGAGTCCCATACAGGATAAACCATAGGAAACACACACCAAGACACATAGTAATCAAATGAACAAAAAATAAATTCAAAGAAAAATACTAAAAGCAGCAAGGGAAAAACAAAAAATAACATACAAAGGAATCCCCATAAGCTTATCAGCTGATTTTTCTGCAGAAACTCTGCAGGCCAGAAGGGAGTGGCAGGATATACTTAAAGTGATGAAAGAGAAAAACCTACAACCAAGATTACTCTACCCAGCAAGGATCTCATTCAGATTTGGGGAGAAATCAAAAGCTTTTCAGACAAGCAAAAGCTAAGAGAATTGAGCGCCACCAAACCAGCTTTACAACAAATGCTACAGAAACTTCTCTAGGCAGGAAACACAAGAGAAGAAAAAGACCCACAAAAACAAACCCAAAACAATTAAGAAAATGGTAATAGGAACATACATATCAATAATAACCTTAATGTAAACGGATTAAATGCCCCAATCAAAAGACACAGACTGGCTGAATGGATAAAAACCCCAGACCCATATATATGCTGTCTACAACAGACCCACTTCAGACCTAGGGACACATAGAGACTGAAAGTGAAGGAATGGAAAAAAGATATTCCATGCAAACGGAAATCAAAAGAAAGCTGGGGTAGCAATACTCGCATCAGATAAAATAGACTTTAAAATAAAGACTGTTACAAGATATAAGGAGGAACACTACATAATGATCAAAGGATCAATCCAAGAAGATATAACAATTATCAATGTTTAAGCACCCAACATAGGAGTACATCAATACATAAGGCAAATGCTAACAACCATGAAAGGAGAAATCGACAGTAACACAGTAATAGTAGGGGACTTTAACACCCCACTTACACCAATGGACAGATCATCCAAACAGAAAATAAATAAAGAAACACAAGCTTTAAATGATACAACAGACCAGATAGATCTAATTGATATTTATAGAACACTCCACCCTAAAGTGGCAGAATACACTTTCTTCTCAAGTGCACATGGAACATTCTCCAGGATATATCACATCATGGGTCACAAATCAAGCCTTGGAAAATTAAAGAAAACTGAAATCGTATCAAGCATCTTTTCTGACCATAACGCTATGAGATTGGAAAGCAATTACGGGAAAAAAACTGTAAAAAACAAAAATACATGGAGGCTAAACAGTGTGCTACTAAATAACCAACAGATCACTGAAGAAATCAAAGAATAAATTGTAAAAATACATAGAAAAGGGCTTCCCTGGTGGCACAGTGGTTGAGAGTCCACCTGCCAATGCAGGGGACACGGGTTCGTGCCCCGGTCCAGGAAGATCCCACATGCCACGGAGCGGCTAGGCCCGTGAGCCACGGGTACTGAGCCTGCGCATCCAGAGCCTGTGCTCCACAATGGGGAAGGCCGCCACAGCGAGAGGCCCGCGTACCGCTAAAAAAAAAAAAAAAAAGAAAAAAATGGCAATGAAAACAAGATGACCCAAAACCTATGGGATGCAGCAAAAGCAGTTCTAAGAGGGAAGTCTATAGCAATTCAACCTCACCTCAAGAAACAAGAAAAATCTCAAATAAACAATCTAACCCTACACTTAAAACAACTAGAGAAAGAAGAACAAAGGCAACCCGAAGTCAGTAGAAGGAAAGAAATCATAAAGATCAGAGCAGAAATAAATGAAACAGAAACAAAGAAAAAAATAGCAAAGATCAATAAAACTAAAAGCTGGTTCTTTGAGAAGACAAACAAAATTGATAAACCCTTAGCAAGACTGATCAAAAAAAAAAAAAGGGAGAAGACACAAATCAATAAAATTAGAAATGAAAAAGGAGAACTCACAACTGACACTGCAGAAATACAAAGGACTATAAGAGACTAGTACAAACAACTATATGGCAATAAAATGGATAACCATGAAGAAATGAAAAAATTCTTGGAAAGGTACAATTTTCCAAGACTGAACCAGGAAGAATTAGAAAATATAAACAAACCTATCATAAGTAATGAAACTAAAACTGTGATTTAAAATCTTCCAACAAACAAAAGTCCAGGACCAGATGGCTTCACAGGCAAATTCTATCAAACATTTACAAAAGAGCTAACACCAATCCTTCTCAAATTCTTCCAAAAAACTGCAGAGGGAGAAACACTCCCAAAGTCATTCTACAAAGCCACCATCAACCTGATACCAAAACCAGAAAAAAAGATCACCAAAAAAAAAATTATAGACCAATATCACTGATGAACATAGATACAAAAATCCTGAACAAAATACTAGCAAACAGCATCCAACAGCACATTAAAAGGATCATACACCATGATCAAGTGGGATTTACCATGATCAAGTGGGATTTATCCCAGGGACGCAAGGATTCTTCAATATACAAAAATCAATCAATGTGATACACCACATCAAAAAATTAAAGAATAGAAACCATACGATCATCTCATTAGATGCAGAAAAAGCTTTTGACAAAATTCAACACCCATTTATGATAAAACCTCTCCAGAGAATGGGCATAGAGGGAACCTACCTCAACATAATAAAGGCCATATATGACAAACCCACAGCAAGCATCATACTCAATGGTGAAAAACTGAAAGCATTTCCATTAAGATCAGGACCAACACAAGGATGGCCACTCTCGCCACTCTTATTCAACATAGTTTTGGAAGTCCTAGCCACAGCAATCAAAGAAGAAAAAGGAATACAAATTGGAAAAGAAGAAGTAAAACTGTCACTGTTTGCTGATGACATGATACTATACATAGAAAATCCGAAAGATAACACCAGAAAACTGCTAGAACTAAGCAATGAATTTGGTAAGGTTGCAGGATACAAAATTAATGCAGAGAAATCTCTGAAATTCCTATACACCAACAACAAAAAATCAGAAAGAGAAATTAAGGAAACACTCCCACTTACCATTGCAACAAAAAGAATAAAATACCTAGGAATGAGCCTGCCTAAGGAGGCAAAAGACCTGTACTCAGAAAACTGTAAAATACTGATGAAAGAAATCAAAGATGACATAAACAGGTGGAGACGTATACCATGTTCTTGGATTGGAAGAATCAATAATGTGAAAATGACTATACTACGCAAAGCAATCTACAGATTCAATGCAATCCCTATCAAACTACCAATGGAATTCTTCACAGAATTAGAACAAAAAGTTTTACAATTCGTATGGAAACACAAAAGACCCCGAATAGCCAAAGCAATCTTGAGAAAGCAAAACAGAGTTGGAGGAATCAGGCTTCCTGACTTCAAACTATACCACAAAGCTACACTAACCAAGACAGTATGGTACTGGCACAAAAACAGAAATATAGATCAATGGTACAGGATAGAAAGCCCAGAGATAAACCCACGCACCTATGGTCAACTAATCTATGACAATGTAGGCAAGGATATACAATGGAGAAAAGACAGCCTCTTCAATAAGTGTTGCTGGGAAAACTGGACAGCTACATGTAAAAGAATGAAATTAGAACACTACCTAACACCATACACAAAAATAAACTCCAAATGGATTAAAGACCTAAATGTAAGACCAGATACTATAAAACTCTTAGAGGAAAACGTAGGAAAAATATTCTTTGACATAAACCACAGCTAGATCTTTTTTGACCCACCTCCTACAGTAATGGAAATAAAAACAAAAATAAACAAATGGGACTTAATTAAACTTAAAAGCTTTTGCACAGCAAAGGAAACCATAAACAAGACAAAAAGACAACCCTCAGAATGGGAGGAAATATTTGCAAATGAAACAACTGACAAAGGATTAATCTCCAAAATATACAAACAGCTCATGGAACTCAATATCAAAATAACAAACAATGCAGTTTAAAAATGGGCAGAATACCTAAATAGACATTTCACCAAGGAAGACATACAGATGGCCAAGAGGCACATGAAAAGATGCTCGACACCACTAATTATTAGAGAAATGCAAATCAAAACTACAACGAGGTATCACCTCACACCGGTCAGAATGACCATTATCAAAAAATCTAGAAATAAATGCTGGAAAGGGTGTGGTGAAAAGGGAACCCTCCTGCACTGTTGGTGGGAATGTAATTTAATACAACCACTATGGAAAACAGTATGAAGGTTCCTTAAAAAACTACAAATAGAACTACCATATGACCCAGCAATCCCACTACTGGGCATATACCCTGAGAAAACCATAATTCAAAAAGAATCATGTACCACAATGTTCACTGCAGCACTATTTACAATAGCCAGGACATAGAAGCAACCTAAGCATCCATTGGCAGATGAAGGTATAAAGAAGATGTGGCACGTATATACAATGGAATATTACTCAGCCATAAAAAGAAATGAAATTGAGTTATTTGTAGTGAGGTGGATGGACTTAGAGTCTGTCATACAGAGTGAAGTAAGTCAGAAGGAGAAAAACAAATACCATATGCTAACACATATATATGGAATCTTAAAAAAATAAAAATAAAAGGCACTGATGAACCTAGTTGCTGGGCAGGAATAAAGAGGTAGACATAGAACATGGACTTTATGACATGGAGTGGGAGGGCAAAGCTGGGGCGCAGTGAGAGTAGCATTGACATATATACACTACTGAATGTAAAATAGTTGGCTGGTGGGAAACAGGAGCTTAGCACAGGGAGATTGGCTAGGTGCTCTGCGATGACCTAGAGGGGTGGGATAGGGAGAATGCGAGGGAGGCTCAAGAGGGAGGGGATATGGGGACATATGTATGCATATAGCTGATTCTCTTTGTTATGCAACAGAAACTAACACAGTATTGTGAAGCAATTATACTCCAATAAAGATCTATTTTTTAAAAATAAGTAAATAAAGAAATCTTCTAGCCAAACTAAAAAACAAACAAAAAAACAATGGGCAATGAGAATGAATCTGATAAATTCTACAGGCCCAGAAATGGAAACATGAAAAATGTACACCCAAAGTTGTCTCTGAATTTTCAGCTAGTTGAACAATCCTTGACACTAAATCAAATTTAGCTTAAATCAAAACTGAATTTTTCTATAGATTTCCATAGAGATAAAAGCAGGAAGCTTCAGAAACACATCGGTATGACAATGTAAACTTTTAAAAAAATGTATTTTCTTCACATATAAGGTAGGCACACTAACCCTCTGACCCTTTGAAAATAACAGGGATACATTAAAGGTACTGGCAAGGATTTGGTCACCATCCATTCAAAACAGTGGTGTTAACACACCACGAAACCCCTAAGTGATCTCTCCTTTTCAATTATGAATGATTCGTTCTTTCAGAGGTGAAGAAGGGTAATGTTGGAAGACATGAGATTTGTCTTGTATAATCAGGAGTGTCCCAATAGTTTTCTGTTTTTCTTTTTTCGATACGCGGGCCTCTCACTGTTGTGGCCTCTCCAGTTGCGGAGCACAGGCTCCGCACGCGCAGGTTCAGCGGCCATGGCTCACGGACCTAGCCGCTCCGCGGCACGTGGTCCCCTGCATCGGCAGGCGGACTCTCAATCACTACGCCACCAGGGAAGCCCAATGTCCCAATAGTTTTAAATCAGTTTGATGTCTATTTTTAGATAGAAAAATCTTTGCCTTCCAAGGAACATTTCAAAATCATCAAGGAATGTGCATACTGCACTTTATACTTATTAGGAAGGAATACTTTAACCAATAACTTTTTGCAAGTAAAAGCTGCAACATCAAATCATACGTGAAGCAAATCTTAGGTGCAGAACTATCTCCACTGCTGCGAAAAGTGCAAAGAAAAAAAGAAAAATCAAGCTTTGCTAACCGTTCAGGCAAATGCCACGTCCGCAAAACCTCGGAGGCGGGGTCTTGGTCCCTGGTAGAGGGTCTCCAAAGATACCATCATTCAGTTCGACGTATGTACGAAAAGGAAGGTCAAGGCGCCCTTCCGCGACCTTTACGAAAATTTCCCAAGAATTCTGCCTTTGCCCCAGGGTGGAGCAGTCGTTGGGCGTTCTCCTTGACATCCCCCAGGGAAGAAGAGGTGCCCGCGACTGTCTCTCCTCAGAGCCGCTCCGGCGCTCCCAGGTTGCACCAGCCCAGCGCGAGCAGGATCCCACGTGGCGTGCGCGGGCGGGCTCCCACGTGGCGCCCGTAGCCCGCCCACAGCCGGCTCTACACCCCCGGCCAGCGCTCTGATTGGCCAAGGGCGGCGGAGCGTCTCCGGAGCCGGCAGCGACTCGGCCAAAATGGTCGGGCGCTGGACAAAGCGTCGCAGCCAGGCGGGCAGCTACCCGAGCAACCGGTCCCGTGCGTGGGCCCCATGCCGGCGGTGAAGATACCGCCGGGCGCCTCGGTCGCGCAACCCCACGTGGTCCCTGGTTAGCGGCAGGCACCGTCACCCTCCACCCTATGTCAGGTAGCGCTCACCTCAGCGCTCGAGGCGCCTCCACCTTCAGCTTTTTGGGCTTCGGCTCCTCCTCAGCCGCTGCCATTTTCACACTCCCACGTCACTTAAGCTCCAGCGCTCGCCGGTATGACAACTTTAAAGGGTTAAACATGTATTACTATCATTGGACACTATTATCTCCTAAAATGATCCACTGGAAATGCTAGATTTATCATCTGCTACTACATCTCAGAGTCCCACTAGCCTAACATAGTTGCAATTACTCAGTGACAATGTTTGTTCTAGTAATCTTTCAGTTTTAAGTATAATTTTTGACCAGAATCTTGTATTTCAAAATGCTGGGATCCTCCACTACTGTGTCAAATTAAAAATAAAACAAAACCTTGGTTACACTGCTAATTATAATAAGTTTTAGAAGATTTGGGGAAGTATAAAAGCTTTCTAGATTTAATTACATTTTTACGTTATTTATGCTGAGGATTTAGCAAAAACAAATTAGTAACTATAAGGGAAAAATTGTCCTGGAAATGTAGATACTTCTGCTAGCTAAACTTTCACGGTAAATAATAAAGCTTTTTCTTTCCAGGCTCCTAACTAAAGGACTGATGTTTCAGGAAGACTCTTTTTAAAAAAAAATTAAGTATGGGAGATGTCAGGAATGGAAGGCAAGTTCCCAGCAACCCAAAAGTTGGGCAGCTGGTCTGTAAAGCAAGGAGAGATATCCAATGGTTCCACAAGATGAGAGGTGAGCTGTGAAGTCCCAGAAAATCCCTGCAATCTCACCAGGACTCAGATACATACAGGTCTTGCTAGAGAGAAAGTCCAGATCCCACTCTGAAAACATCTGAGGCCAGTGATGAACTAAAACAAGTTGCAGTAAAAGTGCACAGTCAGCTCAGTGACAGATCAGATTGACTCGTCCACTCTAGTAGCCTGGTATTTACCCTTCTGAAGGTGAACAATATTTACTTCAGTCTCTTCTATTCTTTTATATTAAATGCCCAGAATGCAATTAAAAATCAAAATACATATGGAAAAAACAAGAAAATGTGGACCCATGGTCATAAAAGAAAATAATCAATAGAAACAGACCCTGGCCTTACCCAAATGTTGAAATTATCAGACTAGGACTTTAAGATAACTGTGGTAAAAATGCTGAAGTACCTAATGGGAAAGATGAAAATATGTTTGAAGAGATGAAGACTTTCAACAGAAACATGGAAACTTTTTTTTTTAAGAATCTAATGGAAATGCCAGAAATGAAAAATATGATATCAGAAGTAAGGAATTCATTGGATGGGTGTAACCACAGATCGGACAAAGTAGAGGATAGTATCACAGAGCCAAGTTTAGATCAATATAAGTATCCAAACTGAAACAGAGGAAAAAGAGAGAGAGAAAAAAATAATAATAATAACAGAACAGATCTGTGGGAAAATATCAAATGGTCTAACATTAATGTAATTGGAGTCCCAGAAGCAGAGGAGGGAGAAAGTGAAATAGAAGAAATATTTGAAGATACACTGGCCAAGAACTTCCCAAAATTGATAAAAGACTACAATCCAAAGATTTAAGACTCTCAGTGAATTCCAAGCAGAATAAACACAAAGAACTGACCTAGTCATAGCAAAATCAAATTTCCAAAAATAAAAAATAAAAAGCAGATCTTAAAAAGAGCAGCCAGAGGAGCGAGGGGTGGGAAATACATTATATACAAGCAGGAAAGGACACACATAAAGGCTGATTTCTCCCCAGAAATACTGTAAGTCAGAAGACAATGGAGAAATTTCTGTAAAGTAATATAAGAAAGATAAAGGTCAACCTAGAATACCACATTCAGTGAAAATATCTTTCAAAAATGAAGAGGAAATAAAAATATTCTTAGAAGATAAAAGTTGAGAGAATATGTCTCCACAAGTTTTACTATGAGAAATGTGAATGGTAGTTCTTCAGCCTAAAAGGAAATAAAACTGACAGAACTCTAGTACTGCAGAAAAAAAATAAAGGGCAAAAGAAAGGATAAATTATCTGAGTAAATGTTTAAAAAAATTTAGTACCTTTATTTTATATATTTTCTTCTCAAATTTCTATAGAAGACCATCGATTTTTAAAGCAAAAATTAAGAAATTGAGAAGCTTATAGTGTATACAGCAATGAGAACATAAAAGGCGGAGTAGGTCAATGGAATTGTGCTGTTGTAATGTCCTTATACTCTTCATGAAATAGTCTGATATTAATTGAAAGTAGATTATGATAAAGTAAACATGCATGTAATGCTTATTCCTACAGCAGGTTATTACCTAAAAGTTTTGCCTTAAGTTAAATCTGATTTTCCAATAGAAACAATGGCATTAAAAGAAGATGGGGCTTCCCTGGTGGCGCACTGGTTGGGAGTCCGCCTGCCGATGCAGGGGACATGGGTTCGTGCCCCGGTCTGGGAAGATCCCACGTGCCGCGGAGCGGCTGGGCCCGTGAGCCATGGCCGCTGAGCCTGCGCGTCCGGAGCCTGTGCTCCGCAGCGGGAGAGGCCACAACAGTGAGAGGCCCGCGTACCGCAAAAAAAAAAAAAAAAAAAGTTTTCCTAAGGACTCAAATTCAAGGCCTCCCTCTGCTGCTCACTGCTGAGTATACTTCGTTGTGGCAATGCCCCAAATTGGCAATGCACAGCCTGAGAGGAGGTGGTCTCCCAGAGCCCGCCCATCCTCGATGCTCCCCTCAGCTGATCTAACATGTCTCCCCATCTCCAGGTCAAAACCTCTGAGGACACCCCTCTAACCACTTCACTCTTCACCCTTCTCTCTCCTACAATCCACGGCTCTCCAGCCTATTGTTTTGCTGCGAAAACTTCTTTTGCACTTCTAGACTTTTGCATTTGTGTGCCTAGATGGGATGATTCTATAAATCTATTTTGCAACTTTTTATGTGTTCTTTGTTTTTTTTTTTTACTTTGCAATGTATTCTGGACACCTTTCCAAGTCATTTCAGAGAGGTAGCTCATTCTTTTCAATAATTGTGTGGCATTTCACTGCGTAGATGTGCTATAATTTATCAGTTCCTACTGATGAACATTTGTGATGCTTCCCATTTTTTAATATTAAAAACAATGCTATAATTCTCAAACACTGCTCGTAGGGGTATAAATTAGCATAGCAGAATGGATAAACAAATTGTAGCATATATTCATAAACTGGAATATTCACTATATGTGAAAATGAATGAATCACAGTTATAGGTAAGAGCAGGATTAATTACATAAAAAAGAAGCAAGACATGAAAGAATACTTAAAGCATTTTCCATTTATATAAATTTCAAAAATTGGCAAAACTATATTATTTTACAGATGCATACACAGGCGATAAAAATTTAAAGAAAGGGAAAAACATTATTAGCAAAAAGTCAAGATAGTGGTTACTTGTAGAGGCTGTGCTATCCAATATAAATATAATGTGAGCCACGAAAGCAAGCCATAAATGTAATGTTACGTTTTCTAGTAGTCACATTAAACAAAAGGAAAAAAGAGGTGAAATTAGGTACTTCCCTGGTGGTCCAGTGGGTAAAACTCCGTGTTCCAAATGCAGGGGGCCTGGGTTCAATCTCTGGTGGGAGAACTAGGGTCCCACACACCACAGGGCAACCGGGCCCGCGCACAACTAGAGAGAAGCCCACACACCACAAAAGAATCCTGCGAGCCACAACTAAGACCTGATGCAGCAAATAAATAAATAAATATATATATATATATTTTTAAAAAGAGTCCACATGCGACAACTAAGAGTCCGCATGCCGCAACTAAGACCCGATGCAGCCTAAATAAATATTTTTTAAAAATAGTGAAATTGGGGGCTTCGCTGGTGGTGCAGTGGTTGAGAGTCCGCCTGTCAATGCAGGGGACACGGGTTCGTGCCCCGGTCCGGGAGGATCCCACGTGCCGCGGAGCGGCTGGGCCCGTGAGCCATGGCCGCTGAGCCTGCGCGTCCGGAGCCTGTGCTCCGCAACGGGAGAGGCCACAACAGTGAGAGGCCCGCGTACCGCAAAAAAAAAAAAGTGAAATTGGACTTCCCTGGTGGCATAGTGGTTAAGAATCCGTCTGCCAATGCAGGGGACACAGGTTCAATCCCTGGTCTGGGAAGATCCCACATGCCACAGAGCAACTAAGCCCACATGCCATAACTACTGAGCCTGCACTCTAGAGCCCACAAACCACAACTACTGAGCCCCTGTGCCACAACTACTGAGCCTGCGCTCTAGAGCCCGCAAGCTACAACTACTGTGCCACAACTACTAAAGCCCATATGCCTAGAGCCTGTGCTCCACAACAAGAGAAGCCACCGCAATGAGAAGCCCATGCACCACAACGAAGAGTAGCCCCTGCTCAATGCAACTAAAGAAAGCCCACGCACGGAAATGACCCAATGCAGCCAAAAATAAATAAATAAAATAAATAATTTATTTTTTAAAAAAACAGTGAAATTAATATATATTTAACCCAATACATTCCAAATATTGTCATTTCAATATGTAATCAATATTAAAAATTATTAATGAAGTGCTTTACATTTTCTTATACTAAATCTTCATAATCCAGTGTGAGCTTTATACTCACACCACATGTGAATTCCACCTAGCCACATATCAAGTGCTTATTAGCCATGTGTGGCTGGTGGCTACCATACTGGACAACCCAGTTCTAGCAGATATAAAAATCAGGAAAGAAGTTACCCCTATAGGAAAGAAGTAAAATTGTAATTGGGAAGGACCCTGGGGACTTCTGGGGAACTGGCATTATTATCTTTCCTGATATGAGTGTTGGTTACATGAATGTTTGCTTCATAATTATTCATTAAACCATAATATGAACTTTATGAGCTTTTTCAAATGTGCTTTATTTCATCAAAAAAATTTTTTTAATTACTGAATGTAAGGACTTCCCTGGTGGCGCAGTGGTTAAGAATCCACCTGCCAATGCAGGGGACACAGTTTCGAGCCCTGGTCCGGGAAGATCCCACATGCCACGGAGCAACTAAGCCTGTGCACCACAACTACTGAGCCTGCACTCTAGAGCCTGGGGGGGCCAACTACTGAGCCCACATGCCACAACTACTGAAGCCCACACGCCTAGAGCCCGTGCTCCACAACAAGAGAAGCCACTGCAATGAGAAGCCCACGCACCACAACAGAGTAGCCCCCGCTCACTGAAACTAGAGAAAGCTCGCACACAGCAACAAAGACCCAACACAGCCAAAAATAAATAAATAAATAAATAAATTTTTTCTTTAAATACTGAATGTAGGGCTTCCGTGGTGGCGCAGTGGTTGAGAGTCTGCCTGCCGATGCAGGGGACACGGGTTTGTGCCCCGGTCCGGGAGGCTCACACATGCCGTGGACCAGCTGGGCCCGTGAGCCATGGCCGCTGAGCCTGTGCGTCTGGAGCCTGTGCTCCGCAACGGGAGAGGCCACAACAGTGAGAGGCCCGCATACCGCAAAAAAAAAAATAAAATAAAATAAAATAAAAAATATATATACTGAATGTATATTCTTGTAATTTATTGTTAAAAACTTGAGCAAGTATTTCTGAAGGATAAATTTATAGAAGTGTAACTACTGGATCAAATGATACAAACATTAGAACATTGAATAGTACTAAATTACCTTCCAAATGCTTATACCAATTCTCACTCCTACCAATAACGAGTGAAAATTCCCATTTCTCCACATACTTACTAACACTGGGTTTTATCAATTTTAGGACATTTTTGACAGGTATGTGTAAGAAGATATCTGAAGAGTTAGGTCATTCAATGACTATTTCAAGAAATTACAAAGTATTCCATTCAGTACAGGTTCTCCTTTTGCACATGTAGGCACTAACAATCAGCTTGGTGGTCCTCCTGGTGCCTCTGAAACAGATGGGACACCTGTGTTCTTGGGTTACCATTGCCCTGCACTAGCAGCTTTACCCTGCAGCTAGATAATATTTGAAAGAGCCTTGCTTGAAAGTGCCTACACCAGCCTTCATTCTGACTGAACATGTTAGCATTTGATACTTCGCCTCAGGGCTTTCATGCTTTCAAGCTTTGGCTTGAGTGGTGGTCAAAAGCAAAGACCTCAAAGCCAAAGAAGACCTTGATTCCACAGACTGAAAAAAAAAAAATCTTACATCTTGGCACTATTCCAAACTTTCTCCTCTAGTGGCATTATAGTCCTGTTTCCTTTTATGTGACATTTTAAATGTTTAGAATATATGTTTAGGACTCCTCTAATAAAATTGCCTTCAGAGATGGATTATCAGCCACGTAAGAAAAATGAGTCCTATTACTCTATAATCACAAAATACTCCTTTATTTGTCAGATTCTTCGCTCTCTCCCTCCCCTCTCTTTCCTCCTTCCCTTTCCTCTTCCTTCTCTCTCCCAACATTGCTTAGCTTAGTTCTGATCTCTCTTTCCTTGCTCTGCAACAGCCTGAGAATCCCAGAGGCAAGATGCCCCAGGACCAAAAGGTGGGCAACAGAGAAGTAAGGAACCCTGGAGACAAACTGAGATTTTAACCACAGAAGCACTTACCCAGAGCATTAGCAAGTACTACTAGATAGCCGATTGTGTTAGCTGCGTACCTAGGCTAACTTTGTAGGGCTTATGAACAAACTGGACTCAACGAACATGCTCTCGGAACGGAACTTGTTCGTATGTAGGGGACTCACTGTAGATCTATAGAGGAGGGCGACTAGTGCTTATTTGCTAGCAGGAGTCAATAACATGGGCACAAATAACTTGGCCCCCAAGTGAAATAATCAGTAATTAATTCAGGCCTGCGTGTACTTGTCTCTGAAGTGAGAAAAAGAGACTGTCTGGTATTGTAGAACTATGATTACAGAACAGGATATCCAACTAAGTAGGGGTTTCCAGGCTCCATTGCAGAACTCCTGAATCAGATTCATCAAGGATGATCCTCCTGGTTAGGAACCACGTAAGAGAAGGAGGCACACAGAGGTTCAGCCTAATAGCCCAAGGCATAAATCTGCAGACACACACACACACACACAGGCCCATCACTTATTAGTATGTGACTTTGAAAGTCGTTATGACTCTTGCTTTTCTTATCAGTAAGACAGAGATGATGCCTACCACAAAGGGCTAGTTTGAGGATTCTGGGTGTAAAGCACTTGCACGTAATAAGTTCTCAACAATAAGTACTTATGATAATAATCAGATAACGATTTTAACAAGATGATAAGTGCCATCCAATTTTTCTGAATCTTTTTACAATAAGCTCATATTATTTTTATGCTTAGGGGAAAAAATTAAGCTCCTTCTATTTTTAATGGGTCTTGCTTTTTCAACAGCATAGCCTTTAAGTACCATTATAGAACCTGCTATTAAAATTTTAAAGAGGAGGGGGAATGTGGGTCAGTTTCATGGAATAGGAACTAGGGAAAAAAATAATTTCCATCTCTTAAAAACATAACTTTTTTTATCCCAGTTATATTTACAGGTACTGAAATAGAAATGAACAAGACAGACATAAGATCTACTCTTAAAGTCTTTCTGGAGTAGTAGGAAAGCAACGACTTATAACAGAAATCACTGGAATTGTGCTAAGTGACACTGTGTCACAAGGCCCCTCACCAGGTCTGGAGGGTCACAGAGGTTTCCTGAAGAAGGGATACCTATGCTGGGTAGAAAAGAGAAAATCTAGAAGAAGAGTAGAGAAGCACTCACCAGGCAGAGGAAGGAGCCTGGGTAAACTCCCTGAGGTGGAAAGAAGAGTGGGAGAGGGAGCAGTAGTTGGTTGAGAATCATAAGAAAAAGCTTGTGAAGCACAGAGGGGCAGATCGTCCAGGCCTGTGGAAAGGTTAAGGATTTGGGACTTGATCCCAAATACAATGGAAAGCCATGGGTGGGTTTTAGGTGGAAGTGATATCTTATGACCTATTCTTTCATAGAGTAGTATGGGTGCTTTGTGAAGCACTGAGATGTTGTGATATAATAAGAAATACATACTTGGTCTTCATCCCAGGTTCTTGGCACAGAGCTTCGAAAACCCTTACAATTTCCTGAGTGGACAGAGGTGACAGGAGTGTTTTGTGTTATTCATAAGAAGTCATTTTCAACCATACCTGAGTTGAATGAGGAACTCTTGATAGGGCCCTAGATAGTTTCAGGGTGGGGCTGAGGGAACCAACCATGTGATTAAAGTGTGGGAACTTTCAGTCCCACCCATCCAGGGAGAGGAGAGGGGCTGGAGATTGAGTTTAATCACCAAAATCGCAGCAATATCTTTTTGGATCCACCTCCTAGAGTAATGAAAATAAAAACAAAAATAAACAAATGTAACCTAATTAAACTTAAAAGCTTTTGCATAGCAAAGGAAACCAGAAACAAAACGAAAAGACCACCCACAGAATGGGAGAAAATATTTGCAAACGATGTGACTGACAAGGGATTAATTTCCAAAATATACAAACGGCTCATGCAGATCAATATCAAAAAAACAAACAACTCAATCAAAAAATGGGCAGAAGATCTAAATAAACATTTCTCCAAAGAAGACATCCAGATGGCCAAAAAGCACATGAAAAGATGCTCAACATCACTAATTATTAGAGAAATGCAAATCAAAACTACACAGTCAGAATGGCCCTCATCAAAAAGTCTACAAACAATAAGTCTACAAACAGTCTACACTGTTGGTGGGAATGTAAATTGGTACAGCCGCTCCAGAGAACAGTATGGAGGTTCCTCAAAAAACTAAAAGTAGAGCTACCATATGATCCAGCAATCCCACTCCTGGGCATATATTTGGAGAAAACCATAATTTGAAAAGATACATGCACGCCGGTGCAGCACTATTTACAATAATAGCCAAGACATGGAAGCAACCTAAAAGTCCACTGACAGAGTTTAATCACCAACGGTCAGTGATTTAGTCAATCATGCCACATAATGGAACCACCATAAAACAGTGGGGTTGGGAGAGCTTCTGAGTTAGTGAACACATCAAGGTGCTGGGAGGGTGGTACACCTGAAGAGGACATGGACGCTCCTTGCCCCTTCCCACATACTTTGCCCGATACCTCTCTTCCATTTGTCTGCTCCTGAGTATTCTTGGAGTCAGGCATGATAACCATTTCACCATGAGGTCCCTCTAAGTATTCTTTATAATAAACCAGTAATAATAAGTAAAGTGTTCTCCTGAGTTCTAGCAAATTATCAAACCCCAGGAGGGGATCATAGGAACCCCTGATTTATAGCCAGTAGGTCAGAAATACAATGGTCCGGACCTTCCATTGGTGTCTGAAGCAGGGGCAGTCTTGTGGGACTGGGCCCCAAGCCTGTGGGATCTGACACTAACTCCAGGTAGACAGTGTCAGAATTTAATTGAATTGTAGGACACCCAGCTGGTGTGAGAAAATTGGTTTTGGCGTGGGGAAGAAAAACATACATTTGGTTTCAGAAGTGTTGTGAGTACAGAAAAAGAGTTTTACTTTAAGAATGGATTGAGGGGAGGTAGGAATTAATGGAAAAATGGCAGTATAGGTAAAAATGAAAAATAGACAATTCTCATCAATTATTTAGGAGGTGGAATCAACAAAACTTGACGGTGGATTGGAAATGGCAAATGAGGAAAAGTGAAGCAATAAGGGTAAATCCTAGGTTTCTGATTTGCATAACTATGCTTGGGGGTACCATCTACTGAGATGGCAAGCACTGAACCAGGATCAGTTCCTAGGGGCCAAGAAGAGGAAATCAGAGTGTCCAGTACATAGCAGGAAATAGGCACTCAGAAGCAAGGTCTGGACTGCATTATCAATTTGGGAGTGGTCGCCCCAGCAATGTGTCATCAATACGTCCCCAGACCCCATCTCCTCCAACTGCAAAGTGAGGCCACATCTCCATGAACATCTAAATTGCTTCATCCTTTCCCAGGGCTCTCCTCCAGAAATACCCAAAGATTCTCAGGGCTGCTCACACTGGCCCAGCTCTCCCAATCCTAATGTGCGTCTTGCTGCCACCACAGCAAGGGCAGAGGACTCAGACATGCCCCTCAAGTCAGGTCTCCACCACCACTGACCCCTCTGTGGCCAAGCCTACAAGTCACCTCCAGCACTTTCTTCCTGGATGGCAAAATCAAAGACCAGTGTTGCCATCAAGGGAAGAATTGCTCTCACTCCTGATTTCCTTGAGGAAAGGTTTTCCTTCAGTGCATTCCTAGCCCCTCTCCATTTGGGGACGTAAAATGACTTACCCGCTTGGAAATTTGGAAAGAACTGGAAACGCAAGATATTCACCTATCTTCTTGGGAATGAGCTACCCCCTGGGAGACCAATTTGTCTGCTCCTCCAGAGGCTGGCTCTTCCCCACACACCCTGGTCCAGCACTGCCTGTGACTGATAGGGAAATTCTGCCTAATTCTGGGCTTTGAGATGAGCAAAACCATTTTGAATAACAGACCTAAAGTATATCATGCCCTTTGACAGTAAAAAAGGGGGAGAGGTGGAGATTTTGGCCCATTATGGTATCTAGTACATACGGTTTACTATTTGCTGTCTCTCCATAACATAAACTAACTGTGTACATCATTTTTAAGTATAAATACACCATAAGTTAACCAGTCCTCCATGAACAGCCATTCATCTTGTTACCACTTTTCTACTGTTTAAGCCTCATCTCAATTAATATCCTTGAACATATAATTTAACTGTCTATAGACTAAGAGTAGAGCTACTGGGTCAAAAGACATATATATTTTTTTTTGCGGGGGGGAGCTGCATTGGGTCTTCGTTGCTGCGAGCAGGCTTTCTCTAGTTGCGGAGCGGGGGCTACTCTTCGTTGCGGTGCGTGGGCTTCTCATTGCGGTGGCTTCTCTTGTTGCGGAGCACGGGCTCTAGGCGCGCAGGCACAGTAGTTGTGGCACAGGCTCTAGAGCACAGGCTCAGTAGTTGTGTCGCACGGGCTTAGTTGCTCCACAGCATGTGGGATATTCCTGGACCAGGGCTCGAATCCGTGTCCCCTGCACTGGCAGGTGGATTCTTAACCACTGCGCCACCAGGGGAGTCCTATATATATTTCTGTTTGCTTGTTGTGTTTTTTGTTTTTTAAATATTGATACACCTTGAGACAATATACACTTCTACCTGCATGAATGTATTAGTATTATATTGCTACATAATAAACAAACTTAAAAGCATAAAAGTGTCTGTGGTTGGGGAGTATAGGTACAGCTTCCCTGTGTTCTTCACTGAGAGTTTCACAAGGTTGCAGCCAAGGTGTCAGCTGAGCTGTGTTCTCATCTGGACACTCAACTAAAGGAGAATTTTCTACCTGGTAGCTGTATGAATGAGAATCTGGCTTCTTACCAGCTGTCAGCTAGAGGCTGCCCGCAGCACCTAGAGGCTGCCCACAGTTCCCTGACACATGGCCTTCTCCATAGTAAGTTGAAAGCATGGCACTTTGCTTCTTCAAGGCCAGTAACAGAATCTCTCCTCTCCAGTCTGCCAAGATAGGGTCTTTAAAAATGTAACATAATCATGAAAGTGACATCCCATCACTGCTGTCATTGAAGCAAATCACATGTCCTACCCACTGTCAAGGGGAGGGGGTTCTAGAGGACTTAACACCAGAGGGCAAAGGTCATGGGACCATCTTAGAATGGTGCTTCCCACAATGAAGCTTCCCACCCAGCTCTGCATGCCAATCCTAGGTTATCAACCTCTGCCCATCTGACAGGTAATGAAATATCTTATTTTTATTGGCATTCTTTGATCACCAGTGAAGCTGAATACCTTTTTATATATTTTCTGGTTATTTCCTATTTCTTCTTTTGTGACATGTTTCTGCTCTTGCCCAATGTTTTACTGAAATGTTGGTACAAATCAACAATCTCTTATTTGCAATCCCCAAAATCAAAAAGACTCTGAAAATCTTAAACTGTTCACAACCCATTTGGTAGCATAATCTGGCTTGATATGAACTCTTTTGTCCGCAGAACGTTCTCTGGACTGATGCAAAACTATTTATAGTTTTATTTACCTCATTTACTGTGAATATTCATACAGTTCAATGCAGAACTAAAAATATATTTGATAAACTGCATATTGCCCTGGGCCTCACTAGGAATATTAAATAATATACGCCATTTACCTTTCTAGAGCCCCCAAAAATCGGAATTCTGAAATATTTATAGTCCCAAGTGTTTTTGAATAGGGGTTATGGGACTCTATTTCTTATTGATTTCCAAAATGTTTTTGTAGATTAGGAAAGTAAACATACTTTCATAGATACTGCCAGTTTTTCCCCCATTTTGCCATGTTCCAATCTATCGTATAGTATTATAGGTTTTTTTAATTATTAATTCATGTTCATTGCAAAAAGCTTCAAATATATATTATAACAGTGGTTCTTAACCCTAGATCCATTTCCTGATTACTATCTCTCCATATTCATCACGCTACTAAACAGCTCCACTCAAATATTTCATCAACATCAAACTTGACACATCAAAAATGTAAACCATTTCCTCCTATGCCAAACCCATTCCCCTCTTTATATTAATTTTTAATGCATCAAAACTTCATTAAAAATTCAATAACCACTCAACTGAGTCAGCCAAAAATCTGGTCAGCAACCATGACTTCCAAATCTCCTCTACCCTTGACATCTCTCAATTTTATCCACTTCTCATCTCCACTGCAACAAACTTAGTTTGACCACCATGCGCTGCCTGAATTACTCTAACAGCCTTTTTTTTTTTTTTTTTTTTTTTTTTGCGGTACGCGGGCCTCTCACTGTTGTGGCCTCTCCCGTTGCGGAGCACAGGTTCCGGACGCGCAGGCTCAGCGGCCATGGCTCACGGGCCCAGCCGCTCCGCGGCATGTGGGATCTTCCCGGACCGGGGCACGAACCCGCGTCCCCTGCATCGGCAGGCGGACCCTCAACCACTGCGCCACCAGGGAAGCCCTCCAACAGCCTTTTAAATAGTTTTCCTACCAGAGTTTTTATCCTCTCCAATCCGTGTTTAACGTTGTAACCAGAATGATCTTTCTAAAATGCAAATCTGGGGAATTCCCTAGCGGTCCAGTGGTTAGGACTCCGTGCTTTCACTGCAGAGCGCCCGGGTTCAATCCCTGGTCAGGGAACTAAGATCCCACAGGCACGCGGTGTGGCCAAAAAAAAAAAAAAAAAAAAAATGCAAATCTGATATCACGCCCTCGTTTAAAACTCTCCAATGACTCCCACTGCTCTAGGGCTTACAAAGCCCTTTATCATCTACAACCCACTGACTCCTGCAGGATCACCCCTACACCTGATCGTTTCCCCCAAGTCCCCATGTCAGTGAATGTCGCCACTTACCAAGTTGCTCAGGACAGAAACCTGGACTCTCTCCTCCCCCTCACTCTCTATATCTACTTTGTCACCATATCTTGCTTCTACCTCAGTGCTACCACCATCATCCAAGTTACCCTCTTTTTCTCACCTAGACTACTAAACTAGCCTTTCCTCATTGAGGAGGGAGCGAAGTAGATGGTTCTCATGAATAGCTTGACCAACCATTAGTAAAGAGTTCAATTTTGTACTGTAAAAATGTTCGTGTAAGGACATTTGACATATGCTTTTAAAAACCCTGGTGAATATTTAAGAATCAGAGAAACTAGAGTTTCCATGTAAACTATAAAATAAAATAAAATAGGGACTGTCCTGGTGGTACAGTGGTTAAGAATCCGCCTGCCAAAGCAGGGGACACAGGTTCAAGCCCTGGTCCAAGAAGATCCCACATGTCGCGGAGCAACTAAATCTGTGCGCCACAACTACTGAGCCTGTGCTCTAGAGCCCGCGAGCCACAACTACTGAGCCCACGTGCCACAACTACTGAAGCCTGTGCTCCGTGACAAGAGGAGCCACCTCAGTGAGAAGCCCACGCACCGCAATGAAGAGTAGCGCCCGCGTGCCGCAACTAGAGAAAGCCTGCATGCAGCAACGAAGACCCAACGCGGCCAAAAATAAATAAATAAATAAATTTTTTTAAAATAAATAAATTAAATTAAATTAAGTAAAATAACAAGATCAAGGCTTTGTATATATTCCAAAGACTGAAAGCTGACAAATCAAGAAAACAAATACCAAGAAAAAATATTATGCTTTAATAAAACCATGGTACTATTTTATTACTCAAGGTAAATGAAGTAAAGAAGTTTAAAGGGACCGAGATTTCATTCTGCTTGAAAGCTCACAAGTTAGCCTATTAACTGTCTGACGGATGCTGACAAAGACAGGAGACTCCAGGGTCAGAGACAAAGGTCTTTATTGCCCTCAGCAACAGCAGTAGCTGGAGGATAGCGTTTCTTGTTAAGGATCCTCAAGCTCTAATTCTCACAGAGAGACATAAAGAGGGCCTAGGTAACATCTATACATACAATGGGTTTCATTACAGGCGAGAACCCCTGAACTTTGAGAACCCAAATCTTTTTTATACTGGACAGTAAGCATGTCTCTGCCTTTTGCTCCAGAGATGAACACTCTGTTATCTTCCAAGGTTCTAAGTAAACCTACCATTCACCCTAAAAGGAGACACTACATCTTCCAAAGCTGTTCCTTTAACAAACATCCTTAGAAAGATAGTCGGGAACAAAGGCAAGCAGAACCACTGTTATAAGACATGCAGAAAATGTGAGAGGCCCACAGAGAACTATCTCCCAACAATATCCACTCCACGCACACATTAGTTTCTATACATCTCTCTTTTTTTGGCCACGCTGCTTGGCATATGGGATCTTTGCTCCCTGACCAGGGATTGAACCCACAACCCCTGCATTGGAAGCGTGGAGTCTTAACCACTGGACCGCCAGGGAAGTCCCAGTTTCTATACATCATTACGCCGCTCCATCAGCCACTCTAATTAATCTAACCAACAGAGGCTGGAACCAAATCAACTTATCTAGCACAGCATTTAATTAAGGCTACTATCAAATAGGATTCTGACAACAGGATGAGGCCATCCTACCTTGATCTCAACCATGGCCCCCAGCATCCTAGAACCAACCCAGCTTAACAAATCCCCAGAACTATCAGGGTCTAATTTAGAAAGCCATGTTTCTGTATTGACCTTTCCACTTGGCCCAAGGCATTAAACCAGGCACAGCAAGGTGTACTTGAGATTGCACAAAATCCACCTTGGCCCATAAGGAGGAAGTCTAGGGCAATTCTCTCATCCGTAACAACTTTGGCTAATGAGTTGAGGCTGACCTGAAATCCTTCTAGGGCCAAGGCAGTGCCATGGATCACTTCAGCTAAAATCATGAAATTCTGTACCACCGTTTCTAATTGGATGACTCCTGTTATAGGGATCACTGCCCATAAGGTGTACATGAATAACAAATCAGTTACCTTTCTGGAGAGCCTTGTGGGAGAGATCTCTGCAGTCATCTGAGGGCCACATGATCTGTCAGGGGTATTTCTAAACACTTGCAGGTCTCTCATGATTGCCCCAGAGGGTGTTTTTCAGGAGACAAGTTAACTCCTGACTTCCACACAAGAAATAAAGTCCAGAGGTCACATGTGGTGTCCCTGGAAAGAAAATGTTTTTACAATTGTTGGCCTCAAGTGAGACCTCCATTATTCAAAGGGCGTAGGTTGACAGTTCCTCCAAGGGGCCTCCTGGCAAGCTGGTATATCTTAGTTAGGGTTCCCAGTTCAGTGTAAATAGTTGAATCTAGTCACTATTTTTGGAGGGATTGCCTGAGGGCCGACAGTCCAAACTGTCCTGTCTGTCCAGTGCCAGCAGGAAGGTGGCATTTGTTCACCCCCTGGAGACTGAGCGATGGCTATGGAAATGGAACATATCCAGAGGTGTTAACCAGTGTTTTGCATGGGAGATGAAGAAGCTGGGGCTATCCTCTGCTTTATTTGATAGACTTCTTGGTAAGGTCAAAGGGAATGGCAATCAAAATCATGGTCAGAGCCATCTGGAGGTGCAGGAGGGGGATGGCAGATTCGGCAGTCAGTTCCATTTAAGGGCCTTGCACCATTGGGAGAGCCATATCAGGGCATTTTCCTTCCTGAGGAAGGATCCAGGGTGGCTCTGAAAGACAAAAGATCATTAGAGTTCCTTCCTCCCTGTCCTGGAGTTTAAAGTGTTCTCTCCTCAAGCACTGGAGTTGTTCTTTCTCTCCATCACCATAAAATCAGTCTGTCCCATTCCAGTAGCTATAACTTCACCATTTTTCCAATCGTCTCTACTCACCCAGACCTCTCATTTGGAAGAGGCAGGTACAAAAGAGATAAGGCATTTTATAAAACTTATAGAAACTCATTAGGCCACTGACCTTGGCCTGCATGAACCACTGGGTGAATCCCAAGGTGGTGCACTCAACCAAGTACCGATTAGCCTTATGATATGGAGCTATATCAGTCCAACAAGAGAAGCCAGGGGACTGAGCCGGTTTGAAAGCCCTAGGCCCCCTTTTGGCTGGGCGGCCAACCTACCAGCCTGGGGTTGCCATGAGTGAACAGGAAAGCATCATGCCCAGGAATGGTCAGGGAGGAATCCCAAACTGTAAAATAATAAAAGATCATCCGAATCACTAACCAGAAAGTGGATGAGAAGAGATGGTCCCTTTCTGAGCACAGCCACACACAGTGACCAAACTGCCTTATTAAGGTATATGCACCAGGAAGAGATGAGGGATTAAGAGTCAAAAATATATTTAAATTGATTTTTCGGGAGGCCATTCCAATACTCAATGATATCAGACACCTGTGAATGGCAGGGAGCATGAAACGGCCCTCGAATACCTTGACTGTCAGCGCACGGTTGAGTAGCTTTTGTGATTACAAAAAAAAAAAAAGCACACCACTGTCAAGCTACAGATGGGCCATGAAAACATGACACGGAGCAGTTTCAAGGGCCACAACAGTGTGGCTGGAATCAGCTGATCAGGCTGGAACAGCCATATTATAAGCCCAGAAAATGCCAACAGCCGTGAGGCACAACAGACAGCCCCAAGAGGAAGTCAAAGTTCTGATGTATTCAATTGGCCAAGAGCAACGACGTCGGGGTGAGGGCCCACGCTACGTCACCCCCCTCACCAAAATGCTTTTGGCAGGAGTCACAAGTCTGGCTTGCAGTGGTAGCCTCTGTGTCAGAAACGGAGTCCTTCACCTTGCACAGAGCCTACGAGGGTAGCTGTGTTGCCACGTCCAGTACAAAAATGGACCCAGGCAGTAATGGTGGCGATCCGGGTGGCGCAGTCTTGACGTGAACAGTAGCTTCGTACCAGAGAACTGGCCCATATTATGGGCATCTACATAAGTGACACAGACACTTCGATCAGCAGCTGTGATTTATGACATTTTGCAGCCCCAAAGAAGGATGTCTTTAACCTACCGATCAGTAGTTTTCCAAGTGACAGACCAAACTGCTAGACCACTGGCTACAGCCCAGGGGTCAGTAAAAAGATAAGTTGTATCAAGGGGAGTATTGGCCAGGGCTGTGAGAACAGCCTTGAGTTTTAACAGCAAATGGAACAAGCATGCCCATGTTTGGTTCTGCAGAGCTGACACTGGGGCTGAATAGTAGCAGAAGCTCAGCAGATACCGTCAGGTTTAAGCTTAGCCAAACCACCAGTGAAGTAGACCTTAGCACTCAGGGTCATCTCTGTGAACCGAGGTCCCCACTGAACCAGCAGTTTTGTTTCAAGCAGCAGAACAAGAGGTAAAGTATTCCCAGAGGGAGGGCTGCCCCTTTTTCATGTAAAGCTGAGACGCTACAGGAGCCCGGTCAGCTGCACGCTGGAATACAGCATTTCCCTCTGACAGCGAGGCTGGTTTGGCCTCCCCATCCTGTTTGAGTCCAGCTGATTCACCCTGAAATGAAACTGTCATGCCGGAGAGTCAAAAGGCTTCCATGAGTCAGTTCCAAGAACAGCCCAGTAGCAAGTTTCTAGCTGTTTACAAAAGGAGAGCCACTACCAGGGGGCAAGGGGGCCCAGGAGTCCAAATATCCAAGGAGCACCTCAGATGGAAGATGCCTCTTTTTGCCAGACTCTAAATGGTTAGACCATTAGTCATAGAGACTTGTAGCTCAAGGGGGTCATTTGGGTTGTGGGGATCCAAAGGTACTAGTATTTCTCTACATACGTCTCTTCCCGAACATGAGTGTCACCTCTAGCACTGACAGGCATTGATAGCACAGACATGTAAACATCAATACCCATTACGCATTCCCCAGTGGAAGCTACAGCAGTACACTGAATAGGCCCAAACGGCTGCACCCAACAGGGTCACATAAATTTCCATTCTCCACTGCAAAAATTGCCCAGACTCCACTAGTTGAATTCTGGTGCCCCTCCTCTCACAGGAATGGGTAGGATAATGACTTGGGTAACTATATCCAACGGAGCCGTGAAAGTTTGACTCTCTCTCCTCTGCGAAGCTCCCCAGCATACTAAGGCAGGATGCACTGAGTCTCACCTTTGGTCATCTTCCTCCTTAATGAAACTGAAGCCAGGATAGAAGAGAAGGGGGCACAGAGGGAGAGAGCAGCTCTGAGCCCATTAGCAAGGTTTTGCATTCAGTTCACCTGAATAAATGTGAAGTGTTTCAGACCACCCAAAGGTCTCTACTGAATAACATGCCCCTCACTGCTGTCACCATTTATTTCTGTTTAGGGGGTTCCTTGGCTTAGCAGCCACAGCTACATTATCTTTAGAGCCGTCCCATTACCCTAAGATTCCTTCTTCCACCTGCCCAGAGGAGCATGCCCAACCACTAAGGCACTGTGTAGGCAGCTTGTTTCAATCATCTTTCTCACCACTCAGCCTCTAATGATTAATTAACAAGTAGGAGAGCGGAGGACCCTGGTTCCCCTAACCCACCCGATACTTGAGCAAGAGCATTTCCTACTGGACACCAGGGTATGTCTCATCTCTGAATCTGCCCCGTGGGGCCATCATCCTTTCTCTTCTAGGAGACCACGTCTCTTCTTTGTTGCATTCTCACCACCAAAACTGTCAAGAACAGTGAAGGGTCTGCAAGCTAACAAGTTAGTTTGGCACAGTTTTGTGGGTACTGGCAGAAGACACGAGATTCCAGGGTCAGACACAAAGGACTTAATTACTTATAGAAACAGTCAAAGTAGGGGTTTCCCTGGTGGCACAGTGGTTAAGAATCCACCTGCCAATGCAGGGGACACAGGTTCGAGCCCTAGCCCGGGAAGATCCCATATGCCATGGAGCGACTAAGCCCATGCGCCACAACTACTGAGCCTGCGCTCTATAGCCCATGAGCCACAACTACTGAAGCCCACGTCCCACAACTACTGAAGCCCACGCACCTAGAGCCTGTGCTCCGCAGCAAGAGAAGCCACCACGATGAGAAGCCTGCGCACCGCAATGAAGACTAGCCCCCGCTTGCCGCAACTAGAGAAAGCCCACGCACAGCAATGAAGACCCAACCAACACAGCCAAAAATAAATTAATTAATTAAAAAAGAAAAAAAAGAAACAGTCAAAGTACTATTTTCTTGTTTTGGTTTCCAAGCTCCAATTCCCACAGGACAATGTAAAGAGGGCCAGGTGACACCTGTACATGCAGAGGGTCACATTACAGGAGAGGAACCCTGAGCACAGGGAACCCAAATCTTTTATAGTGCCCATTGCTTCAGAAGGAGATGACCTTTATGTTCCAAGGCTCTAAGCAAACCTGCCCTTTGTTCTGGAGGGAGACATTATCTCTTCTCTATCTTCTCTATCATACAAACATCCTAGAAAAATATTCCAGAAAAAAGGCAGTCAGTATCTCTGTTCGGAAGACATACTGAAACATAAGCGACCTATAGAGAATTGTCTAATGCCCACTTGTAAACAGATAAAGTTAAATGATCTCCCCATTTGTTGTTTACTGACAAATAGACCAGACCCTTGCATCAGTGGGTGA
Organism: Monodon monoceros; assembly: GCF_005190385.1. Taxonomy (NCBI): domain Eukaryota; kingdom Metazoa; phylum Chordata; class Mammalia; order Artiodactyla; family Monodontidae; genus Monodon; species Monodon monoceros. The sequence goes on from NW_021703778.1 coordinate 110,615,357, forward strand.
GGATATGCTTCCCTGATTACCTCTCAGTGGACCTGCTTCTATTTCTCTTTCTGACTCTTCTCAAGATTCTCTGTAAGGCTAAACTTATCTTCTATCTATCTCACAGGCCAGTGTTTCGTAACAACCATTAAATACAACAGTGATTTAACGGATTTCAGCAGAGTGAGGATGAATTAAAGATTTCTGAGTAGAGGGCTAGGATAGATAATCTGGATACCCATCTAAACTAGTGATTCTTGACTTTTCCTGTCTTCAGCTCACCAGAGATCCAGACATTAGAAGCTACTTGTCAATGGTTAAGGGGGGGGGGAGGAGGGATGTCAATGGAGGAAAGCCAGATTTAAGCATCAATTGAACAACTCCAGACTTAAATCCTCATATTCATTACTCTGCTTGAGATAGTGTGAATACTGTAATTATGCCATAACCAGACATAACCATATCCAACTACTTTTAAGCACTTCAAAACTAAATACTTACAAATTATTCTCACCCTCCCTAATAGTAATGATATAAATTGATTCTCTAAAGCTACCAGACTTTTATATATTACTTAGTACCTCTGGACTAGAAAACACTTCAAAAGTCTAATGCATACAATTTGGGGCCAAAAGTACTTACACATTTTTTTTAAATAGTAAAACATTCTGGGAGGTATGTTAAAAAAATGTCTAATTTTTTAAATTAGCAATACTTTTATGTTGAGAGACATGTTAAGATATACTTACTGCTTGTCTGTCCACAGCAATCAATCCAGAAGTATAAATATTAGATCAACATTTAACCAACGGGAAAAAAAAAAAATACTGCTACATCAGCTGATTTTTCTCTCTTTGAATTTAATGAGTTTACATCAAAAAATTAGGTAGTCATTTTACATTTAAGGAATAAAAATCTTTTTAAAAAAAAAAGCAATACAAAGAGTGAGAGGATTTTAACCAAGTTTACATTTCTTTTTGCTATAGTTTTTAACAATTCATCTCATCATATTACAATGTGCAAATGCATTTGCAGCACCCATCACAATCATGACACTAAATTTAAGGAAGTACATTGTTACTAATGGCCCTCAGAGGAAACTGATTTACCTTCTATTAAAAACTCTTACTATATATAAGCATTACATAATAATGCTACTTCCCCACCATTTGTCACAAGAACCATCACCAAAGTTTTCTGGGAATGAGTCCACACACAAATTAAATATTTAAAAGGTGAAATGTTCCTTATTTTAGCTTCAGCAAGATCTTTCTTTTTCATTGTTAAGAAACACTTTAATAGTTTTAAAGTGAAAGCTGTTAAGAGTAGAGTCCAGGTAGCTAAAACTGTACTCCTGAGTTCAAACTTACAGACGAGTCTTTTGTAAACAGTGCTCAGTAAAATATCCTCCCTCCCCAGCCCCCTGCCCCAAATCTTGAATTTTTTTCTTACAAAACTTTGGTCAAGAGTAGAAATATATCCAGGCAGATATGTATGCCATATGATAGCAAGAACCGTAAAGCCCAACTAATGACTTTGGGTTTTAGAAATAGAAGGCAATTAAAATGTACTCAAAGTTACATTAAGAAAAGCTTTCACTGGGTAATATTGAAACAGTCACAAAGGTTAAGAAAATACTGATATCAAAGTACAAATGACTACAATGTTAAAATAGACAAAAACTACTATACAAGAGCCTCTTTTAAAATTAAAAATAAAGAACACAACACATGAGTCAGGATTGTTTTCCTGTTCTACTCGTAAATTTTAGTCTTTATATTCAGAGGGTCGGTTATGTTGACATCTAGTAGAGTTTCTTATGACATCTGATGAAGTCTCGTTCCAACTTCAGACAGTGGCTCTTCCCTAAAGAACCTCTTGATTTTGGTCACATCTTGGTCACTGTACAATTTCAAAGTAGTGCAGTATCGCCATGATGTGCTGAGGCATGAAGACATATCCTGTGTACAGTGCCATCCCCACGATGGAAACCAGCATGGAATCTGAGTTGTAGTTAAGGAAACTTCATTTACTTTACTTTTTCTCAGTTTATCCAAAACTAAATCCCCAAATGTTTTCAACAATTGTTCTATGTGGAAGTACCCATTCATTTAATGCTTTCTCATACCTACCAAGTATTTATAAAGAACAAATAACTATAATTATAGCCACTAACCTTAACTATGCCTGACACCATTCTGTTTTTTAAGCTCATTTTGTCTTCACCGTCACCTTACATGGTGCGTACTATTATTCTCCCTATTATATTTCAAAACATCAGGCTGCTTAAAATGAAGCAGAGAAAGTGACTCTGTTCAATCTAAGAAACAGAAATGTATAGGAATAAAATTGTACAATATTTAATGACTGCAAAATGTCTACAAGCTTGAACAATAAGTCTTGTCTGATCCAAGAATTTTAGAATTATTTAAACTAGAATGTGGCTAAGATATTGGCTTTAGAGCCAAAGATAAGATCAATCATATACTAGTGACATAAACTGATAATAGCTGCTACTATTAAACATTTATTATTATTATTATTATTATCACTAAACTTTGCAACAACATCAAATAAAAGTCACCTTGATAACCTAAACCATAAACATTCTGCATTATGGTCCGTTCTCCGCATTCCAAAAGGAATGTAAACTGTATGGGGGCTTCCCTGGTGGCACAGTGGTTAAGAATCCACCTGCCAATGCAGGGGTCATGGGTTCGAGCCCTGGTCTGGGAAGATCCCACATGCCGCGCAGCAACTAAGCCCATGCGCCACAACTACTGAGCCTGCACTCTAGAGCCCATGAGCCACAACTACTGAAGCCCGCATGCTGCAACTACTGAAGCCCGCGTGCCTAGAGCCTGTGCTTCACAACAAGAGAAGCCATAGCAATGAGAAGCCCTTGCACTGCAAAGAAGAGTAGCCCTGCTACCCAGAACTAAAGAAAGCCCACGCAGAGCAACAAAAACCCAACGCAGCCAAAAGTAAATAAAAATAAATAAATTTATAAAAAATAAACTGTATATATGCAAGTCAACAAGGAGCCCTCCTCTTAGGCCACATGAAATACTGCTAACAAAAATTATGTAAAGGGCTTCCCTGGTGGCGCAGTGATTGAGAGTCGGCCTGCCGATGCAGGAGACACGGGTTCGTGCCCCGGTCCGGGAAGATCCCACATGCCGCGGAGCGGCTGGGCCCGTGAGTCATGGCCGCTGGGCCTGCGCGTCCAGAGCCTGTGCTCCGCAATGAGAGAGGCCACGACAGTGAGAAGCCCGCGTATCGCAAAAAAGAAAAAAATTATGTAAAACCTGAGGGCTTTTTGCTTTGCAGAGTCATGCTAAGGGGAATAACTACTTCTGAACTGGGACTGTGTTTTATGCATTCATTCATTCATATTCTCTCTCTCCCCTCCTCCCCCACCTCCTGTCTTACATACCTTCAGCTCTACATACTAGTAGTTCTATAATACCTTACATACCTTTATGAGAATATAGGGTTTAAATAAACAATGTGCTTACTACCAGCTAATATTTGTATAACAGTTTAGTTGACAAACCTTTTTTATGTATTATCTTGCTTGACCTTTACGGTTTTCCTGTGAAATGTTTATTCACTAGTACTCATCAGAGACTGACAAAACACTGAGGGGACTTGTCCAGGGTCACACAAGAAGCTGTCTTTAGAGCCACAGCTCAAACCTGACTCAGACCCTAAGTTCATTCCCCTCATCTGGCAAACATGGGTGAAAAGTCTCCCATAATAATTTTTTTTGAAATGAAATTAAAATCATAATGATTTGGGGACTTCCCTAGTGGTCCAGTGGTTAAGACTCCACGCTCCCAATGCAGGGGGCACAGGTTCGATCCCTGGTCAGGGAACTAGATCCCACATGCCACAACTAAAGACCTGGCACAGCCAAAAAAATAAATAATTTTTTTTAAAAAAAAGATTCCCACATGCTGCACAGCACGGCCTTAAAAAAAAAAAATCATATTGATTTTATAGTGGGATTTTACAGTCTTCATGGGAGAGGTCAGCCTGCATTCAGTCTTAGCTCTTAAACTAAGGTTGGTCAAGTGTGGGTCCCGAGGTGGGGAGGGCAAGTGCTTGCTGATTAACAACCATTATTTGGTGATTTACATTTTTCTGGGGGGTAGGAGGAGCAGCTGGGTGATGGGTAAGGGGGTTAGGAGGAAGGGCCTTGGTGGCAGGGAGACGGCCACAGTGGACATTCTTAGTCCTTCAGTGTCCCTCACAGTGCCCAGAATAGTGACCGGGACAATTTGGACCCAGGGACATCCTGAAGCGGGATTTATGAAGAAGATGGACAGGACTTTGGAAATGGGTCACTGCATATGGCGGCAGAGGCCAGTGTCACATCTGCGGCGAAACCAGTGACCCTGTTGGGGGTACCTGGGTTGGTGCTGCTCTCCCTGTGAAGAACTTCACAAGAGGGAGGGTGCCTGCAGGAAGGAGATGTGCACTGGTAGAGATGCAGACGTCAGATGTGGGTAGTTCTCCCATTACCATTTTTTTTTTTTTTAGCCGAGTTGGGTCTTTGTTGCTGGGCGCCGGCTTTCTCTAGTTGCAGCGAGTAGGGGCTACTCTTTGTTATGGTGCGTGGGCTTCTTGTTGCGGAGCACGGACTCTAGGTGTGCGGGCTTCAGTAGTTGTGGCTCGCAGGCTCCAGGGGCAGGCTCAGTAGTTGTGGCTCACAGGCCTAGCTGCTCCGCGGCATGTGGGATCCTCCCGGACCGGGGCTCGAACCCGTGTCCCCTGCATTGGCAGGGAGACTCTCAACCACTGCGCCACCAGGGCTGCCCTATGACCATTTTTTTAATTTACTTTTTAGCCTCCCTTAATCCAGTTCTTTCTTAAACAACCACCTTGTATTCACCACTTAATTTCTTTAAAAAAAAAAAAAAAAGTACAAATTTGCTGCTTCCATATCATTACTCATCACCCACACAACCATCTGCCTTCTACCTCTCCAGGCTATAGACACTGCTCTCAGGGCACCAACGACCTCCTATCAAATCCAATGGCTCTCTGAATTGACACTATTTTCATCTTTCCTCTTCAAAACTCCTTCAACTCTGGGCTGAGGTACTTCTCTGGTGCTCTCCTCCCTTCTCTCGCACCATTTCCCTAGTTCACTGGCTCTTTTTCCCTGTCTGCCACTAATGTGTAAGATGAGTAGAGTTAATTTTGTGCTTTTCTCCCAAACATCCACTCCAGCCCTCCTGCTAGTACAGCAGCCATGCTCTTTGGGTGGGCCTAACCCTATCCCAACTCCAGGGATAAGCCCTGACTGGTCTGAACCAGTTAAGATCTTCTCTTTTTAACAATGCCCACCCCCCAAATCTGATCAACCAGCTCAAAGTTTAGGAGTTCTGCCAGGAATCCATGAACACAGATTCTCCTTCCAGAATATGCAGTTTGCTGATAGAATCCTGGAATCACTGGAGTCACTTTGCCTCCATAAGGAAATCAAAACTCGGAACAAAGTTAACAGATGAAGGCGGTGGAACAAAAATAATCGCAGAAAAAGGGAGCTAGAACACTGATCAAATGACCTGAGGCCCACCCTACCACTGGATTTTCAGATACATAAGCCAATAAATACGCCCTTTACCCATAAACCACCTTTAGATATTCTTTGCCATACTTGCAGTTGAAAGGATTCTAAATGATAAATGGGAGTTCCCAATGATTTGTCTTGGGCCTACACACACTTATAACTTAAACAGCCACCTTAATGTTGTTGACCTGACCCCATCTTCTATACTGCAGACAAGTATTTCCTATGATACTGGACATTTCCACCTATGACGGGCTTAAATTCACAGAGCCAAAACTGAACTCATTAACTTTCTCCAAAACTACTTCTTCCTATAAGTCCTATTTTTCCAACGATTTGAAAATAGTTGACACACTATCTGATATAACTATAGATTAACTATTTGCCTAGTCACTCAATCTAGAAATTGCTTTGATTCCTTCTCCCCAAATTCAAATTATTTAAGACTTCTCGGTTCTTTCCAACCACAACAAATGACTTTTATCTCATGTTCCCCTACCCTTATCAATGATAAATGATTGAGGTACTTATCATTCCTTACTTAATCACTTAAAAGCTCCCACTTTAGGCCTCTGGCTATTTTCCATGTCTCTCTTTACTAGAGTTATCCTTTTAAAATGCATGCTTCCCAAGGCCTCTAGGATAGCACTTGGAATTCTAAGCCAAGCATCTGAGGACCTTTCCAATCTAGCTCAAGCACCTGGTCTTAGGTTGGAGTGCAAGAAGTAGACAAGAATTGAGAGGCTGGAACAGGGATTCTTGTATAAGCTATTCTGAAGGGAGTTTTATCAGAAGGGGAGAACAGAACAGAGCAGGGGGAAAAGCTGAGGAGGTTCAGGAGCTCAGCTCCCACAGGGCGCTCTGGAGCATGAATTGTACCACATGTTGGTGTTGCTTTGAGGCAACAGGCCAGATCTTTTGTATCCCTTAATCTGTCAATCACTGGCTGTAGATAGGCTGAGGAAAAACCACCTGGGCGAGACAGCTGCCTTGGCCAAGGGCAATAGTTTGGAGAAGGGGGAAGCTAGAAGGCAGTAGCAGACAACACTCCCAGCAGCGAGGGAGAAGTACATCAGCTGGCAAAGGGGATCAAGGTGGGGACCAAAAGCATCTACAGTTGACCCTTGAACAACATGGGTTTGAACTGCACAGGTCCACTTATACGTGGATTCTTTTCAATAAATACCTATTACAGCACTACACAATCCACAGTTGGTTGAATCTGCAGATGTGGAGCCACAGATACAGAGGGCCCGACCGTAAAAAGTTATACTCAGATTTTCAACTATGCAGGGGTCAGCACCCCTAACCCCTGCTTGTTCAAGGGTCAGCTGTACCATGCTGCTTTTCCATCATACCTCCCAACACTCCAAATCAACCCCCAACAAACACACATCCTACTCATGCCATATTACACGAGTCTCCGAAAACAATGTTCTCTATTTTCATACTGCTCTGCCCTTGATTACGGCTTAATAACGCGACTAAGGATAACAGCAGTGGCAGCTTTCATTTTGTCTAGTGTGCGCACGGCACTGTGTTAAGCCCTACAGTAATATCCCGAAATCAGAGTAAGCAATGGAGCCAATTCCAAACCAAGTCAAACTCCTAAAATGTGTTCTTCACCATTACACTATAATATCTTCCTATGTACGAAAAGTCCTATTCCTCCAAGTAAAACCTAAACATTCTTAGAGCTCAGCTAGTCATCTCCTCTCGTATGAGGCTCTCCCTAGCACTCATACTTTTTCTATTCTTACCCCAACGTCCTGGCAGAATTAACTATTCCCTAATGCTCATCAAGTTCTTCACTCATATCACACAGAGCTTATCACCTGACATTACCTATTTGTAGATGTATTGATATTTATCTCATCCAGATTATCAACTCCTTGAACACAGGAACAATGTCCAATCATTTTTGTATCTCCAACATCTAACGTAACACACGCTTAATAAATATTTGATGAATAAAGGAATTGCTTAAGAAACATTATTTGACTCTAGATTCACTGTGGTGCTTTCTACGTATTCCACATATTACTGTGACCAACAAACTCTAAAGCAATACAGCAAAGAAAACCAAAATCTGTTTCTAAGCAATACTATATTTTCAAGATGCTTTTTGGGTTTTTTAACAGCTTTTATGTAAGACTTACGAATGTATACACAAAGCAAATGAAATGGTATAGTAATAATCTTCAGGTCATTGGCTCAAATTCAAGTAAGAATTACTAAAAACAGCCATTTGAATGATTATATTACGTACTCTTTATGGCACTATAATTCTTCTATTTAGTATGGAGAATGTATCAGTTAACATGCATAAATTAGCTTAACAGAGATTGCTCTACTATAAGACAGGAACCTGAAACTTAGGCTCAATTTTGTGAACACTAAATTGCCAAACCTTTAATCTTTTATATGCATATAAAATCAGGACATCTTTCCAAGTGAAACAAGAACTTATCAAAACTTTTTTTTTTCTTGGCCACTCCAAAGGAATGTAGGATCCTAGTTCCCCCACCAGGGATCGAATCTGTGCCCCCTGAAATGGAAGCGCAGACTCTTAACCACTGGACCACCAGGGAAGTCCCCAGAACTTATCAAAACTTGAAAAGATGTTTTGCCTGGTTAAAATATTAGACATTAGAGTTCATGACTTTCTACAGCATTATGCTGTGATACATACATGTGGAGTAATAACAAATAAATGGCAATTATATATGCTAAATTCAGGATAGTGGTTACTTAGTGGGGTGAACTGGGAAGAGGAAGAAGGGAGATCAAGTGAGAAGGGGCACAAAGGGTCTTCAAATGCATGTTTTTCTTCAGTAGTTGGTATGGGCACACTTTCATTATATTATTCTTTATGGGTTTTTTATTGTATGCCTGAATAGTTAATAAGTCTTACTTATTTTTTTAATAAGTAAGAACTGTAAAGGAAAATGGAACTGCATATAGTAGTAGACTAAAAACTGTTTTATTTGAAGGATCTTTTTCCCTGGCAAAGTTTGGGTTAGGCATCACTTGACCTTATTTGCTACTAGGAAATAAACAGAAAATCTTAGCTCTCAGAAACAGAATAAACAACTCTCAATTCTGACCAAGAAAACGGAAAATTACCAAAAGTCACTTGCACCTAGATGCAAATGCCAATTATTAGCTACTCAAAATAATGACAATAATAACATTAAACCTAACCTTTTACCCAGAGCCACTTATTAAATTTAACTTTTAATTCTATTTCCCTCAAAAAAAAGTTTCTGTATTCTAATCCCACTTCTCCTAAGTATTTCCAGAATCACAATAATAAGCCTTTAAAAGTAAGTTTTCTATACAATTAAATTTCAAAATTATTCCCCCAAATTATCCTAAAGCTCTCAACCATAAGAGAATATTTTTACCGAGGTATAGTTGATCTACAATGTTTCAGGTGTACAGCAAAGTGATTTATATATATATTCTTTTGTAGATTCTTTTCCATTATAGGTTATTACAAGATATTGATTATAGTTCCCTGTGCTACACAACAGGTCCTTGTTGTTGATCTGTTAATCCCAAATTCCCAATTAATCCCTCCCCCCCCAATAAGAGACTATTTAAAACTGACTTAACTATACAGTGAAACTCATATTAAATGAACAAGTAAACAATGGGACCATGAGGAATTTCCACTAACCTTAATAATCACCTTGCAAAACATGCAAAACAGTGCCTTTTAATAAGTAACCTTCTACAAATGCAATTTAAGCAATTTTAGCCATGTAGCTGAAATAGCTCCAATACACTGAGTTGAATACTCCCTGAGATTATGCTTGGCACCATTCCAAAGGGCAGTTTTATTGTGACATTTGCAAGGTTGGGGAACTTGTGACCTTCATCTTCTTAGAAATGTTCTCACAAACAGACCTAAACATACACCATTTAGAATATAACAGCTATTATTTGCTATCTGGGTACTTGAGTGGATTTCTCAATCCACTGCGTTCTTTAACACACCTCTCAAAGTTTAAAGTATCCTTGACACACTGTGAAGTACAAGAAATGGATACTGGAATCACCATGGCACTGGAAGAGAACCTAGGTTTGAGCTGCAATTCTGCCAATCCCTGGTTGTGTCAAAAACTCTCTGATCACTAGTCTCCTTATCTATGGTTTGGGGACACACAACACCTACCTTTCAGGGTTGATATAAATATTTGGAATCAAATCTATTCTGCAACAAAAGGTAATATAATCTTTATTGAAATTATTGCTTGAGGGCTTGGGCACTTAACATTATGACTCAGACCTCTGTTTGGAAATTGCCCAAGGTCACCCTGCTATTAACTTGTTATTTATAGTATAATCCTAAGGCATCACAACCTCTCTGGACCTGAGTTTCTTCTCCATAAAATGAAATCCCTTCCTGGATTAATGTTAGGATCCCACTTGCTTGGAGATTTAAGCACCAGTTCTCAATCATCCTTAATGTAATCTTCTCTTTGAGACACTGAGGCGCGCGCGCGCACACACAAACACAGAAAATGTAAATATTCAGTGTTATATAATACACACATATTGGAAGGTAATACACAAAGTGATAGAGTAATCTTTCCATTTACCAAGCCCTTACTGCTGTTTGTATAAGTATCAGCAGCTGTACCAAGATTAATCACGTTTATGTTTTAGAGGGGGAACCATGATTCAAGAAATATAGAATAAAGCTAGTGAAATCCAGACTATAACAAACCAAAAACCTCAAAAATTAAAAAATATGTCTTTTCTGTTTTGTGTGTATGTACCTGTCTCTACCACTGAATTTTAAGTGCTTGAGAGTGAACGCCTCGGCTGCGCTTTGCTTCCAGTCGTAGTGCATTGTTAGACAAAGCAGGCACTGCATCAACCATTCAAGAACTGAGCAGATAATGTGCCAGGATTGTGCAGGCACTGCCGAAAATTGTTTGTTCAAGGCCTGAGTGAACAATCAGAGGTTATTTATAACCTGGACATAACATAAATATTTTATGGGTCCAATGGATTAAAAAGCAAATAGATGTGAAACCATGTATCTGTGTGCTGTTTGCTGTTTTCTTTAACAGGGATCCCCAGCTAATCATGAGCTGATAAGTTCCCAGTTAGGCAGGAAAAAAATAAAATAAAGATTTTTTTGCCCATACAAGGGATTGGCCATCCCCAGTCCTTTTCCCAGCAACTTTAAAAAAAAAAGGAAATGCTTTAAAGTTAAATACAGTACATCAGAAGTAAGACCACGGTAACTAACATCTCCTGCCCTAACCAGTAACCCCGTACTATCACCGCCTACCTTAGCAACCTATTCGCAAGACTTTGGAGAAACCAAAAGTAGCTCCTCATTGGGAGAAGGGCAGGGGCCTTTGTTCCAGTGGGTATGATTTATTCCTCTTCACTAGTCTAATTTCAATGTTTTCAGTCTCTGATGTCCCTGGTCACATTAAAAAACAAAGCTAAAATGTCATCTAAAACAATCCAATCTTCTATTAGTCAAATTCCTTTTGTAAAACTAACTCTAAAAAGCTACTTTTATCCTCAGAAATATTCAAAAGTTTTGAAAAATTTAATTTTTTTAAGAAACCATCTTAATGAAAAAGAAAACAAAGTATCTGACAAAGTATTACCATAGGCTGTTTGGTGAAAAGCCATCAAAGCTCTAAGGGAAAGCAGGTGTCAGCTGCTGAATGATGCTCCAAAAAGGACCCTTTCTTATTACTGCAGGTTTTGTCCCTTGACCTTGAAAAACTAGAGACCATCACCAATAATAAGGGACTTCCTTACTTCCTGGTGGTACTTCCCTGGTGGTCCAGTGGTTAGGACTCCGTGCTTTCACTGCCGAGGGCACGGGTTCAGTCCCTGGTTGGGGAACTAAGATCCCGCAAGCTGCGTGGCACGGCCAAAAATTAAAAAAAAAAAAAAAATGAAAGCTTATTTTTACCAAATATATCACTTTTGATGCTTTCCTAGTTGCCATAAATGAAAGCAAGTAGAAGATAATAATATGGTTATAGTCCTGTGTAAGTCAGCCAATTTGATATTCTTGGGCCATAGTAAAGGATATCACATCAGTATCAGAGGTTACTGTTGGCAAGCAAAACCCATTCTCTGAGCTTTCTGTAGTGTTGGTCACACTTAAGTACGGAAATTGATTTTAGAACAACTTGATGATGAACTCTTTAAAAACTAAACAAACAAAAAAGCCTGCTGCTGGAACCAGCAATGATCATGTTCAACTCTGAGCTGAAATCCTAGAAATGGTTTGTAGCTCTGAACCCAGAGACACCAAGGCTATGTATCGCTATATGTCTTTATAATTAGAGCTTCTATTAATCACATGAAGATCTGAAGTCCCGGGGTCAAGGGGAAAAAATGACCTGTCTGCTCTAAAATATAATCTGTTCTGATGTAACACATTTCTGGAACATCAATTAACCCATATGTGACTAGGATAGCACAGGAGCTGCATGGTTTCATATGGGATTTTTTGTAAATTAGGGGAGCCAGATTAGTGAGGAAAGAATTATAATCTTCAGCAAGAAACATCCCTCAGCTCAGCAGCTGCAGTCCTTTTAGCTCTATTTTAAGAAAATTAAAAATTAGCATCTGTACCCGGGCTCCCTCTCCAGAAAGGTATACCTCCAGGCTAGAACAGCTCCCAACTAATGGCAGGATTGCACTGCCTCCTGCATCTCCTCGACGGCAGCCCACACCATCTCCATCACTTCAGCAGTTCCAGTCAACTCTGTCCATGCATTTTTAATGCCCCTGGGGCAGCGCCCAGCCTGTCTGCCCAGGTTATCCAAGTTGTCCCCCAAGATGCCAATCATTGTTTTCATTAGCACCTGCTTACGAAGTTGCATAGATTTTGAGGGGCTAATGATATTTTCCCATAAACTCTTTTATTTGAGAATTTTTCAGGAACGCATACAACATATGATGGCCAAAATTCTCGTATTAGTAGTAATTCTACTTTTCATAACTATTGATCATAAATACAATACTATCATTCCATAACTACTATTTTTTTTATTATTATTGTTTCTGGCTGCATTGGGTCTTTGTTGCTGTGCGCAGGCTTTTCTCTGGTTGCAGCGAACAGGGGCTACTTTTCGTTGCGGTGAGTGGGCTTCTCATTCTGCTGGCTTCTCTTGTTGCGGAGCACGGGCTCTAGGAGTACGGACTTCAGTAGTTGTGGCACCTGGGCTCAGTAGTTGTGGCTTGCGGGCTCTACAGCGCAGGCTCAGCAGTTGTGGCACACAGGCTTAGTTGCTCTGCAGCATGTGGGATCTTCCCGAACCAGGGATTGAACCTGCGTCCCCTGCACTGGCAGGTGGACTCTCAACCACTGCACCACGAGAGAAGCCCCCATAACTACTGTTTTTTAAGCATTCCAATTCATGAAAAGTATATATCCTCTCTTAAGTAGATCTTTTAGAACATAGAGTTTTAATTATTAAAATTGAGCATTGGGGGTTTTTTTAATCTAAAGAATTTACCTTCAACTTCCCTGGTGGCGCAGTAGTTAAGAATCCGCCTGCCAATGCAGGGGACACGGGTTCAAGCCCTGGTCCGGGTAGATCCCACATGCCCCAGAGCAACTAAGCTCCTGCGCCACAACTACTGAGCCTGTGCTCTAGAGCCCAAGAGCCACAACTACTGAGTCCACGCACCACAACTACTGAAGCCCACGTGCCTAGAGCCCGTGCTCTGCAACAAGAGAGGCCACCGCGATGAGAAGTCTGCACACCCCAACGAAGTGTAACCCCGCATTCTGCCAATAGAGAAAGCCTGTGCACATCAACGATGACCCAACCCCAACGTAGCCAAAAAAAGAAAAAGAATTTATCTTATCCCTGCTCCTAAGCACCACAAATGTTACAACAATCAAACCCTGAGCCGAGGTGTGGGGTGGAGGAGGTCACAAGGTCTTTAAGAATATGAAGCAGTGGAGACAGGATCCACATTCAGCTCTACTGAAAAATCACTGGTATCACATGCAGAAACACTGTAGATCATCTGTATGCGCTTTGTCCCCACTGCCATCAACCTCCCATGACTTTCCCTGACATCCTAGTACAGATCACCTAGTTCTTGTGTAGCATAGTTTTTCTCTTCCACCTTTCCTGAAAGAAAAGAACTTTTTCCTGCTAAAGAAAAAGTTATAATATCCTAAGGAGTACAGACAAGGGATAGTCTGACATTCTCACACAGCCAGCCAAATATCCAGGCAGTGTCAAACAGGCTAGAGCAGCTGTTTTCAAACTAAAGCACAGGAGCCCTGGAGGAACAAGACTTTTCAGAGGATTAGAATCGGTTAAGGGGAATCAGTTTACAAATCTTCAGCTTCCAGTGTACTCTCTCCTCAAGCTGATCTGAGAACTGTGATCTGCTAGTTCTCCTTCCCATCCCCCCGTCCTTACAACTTCACTTCTCTCACTTTACTTCCAGAATCTTACAATTACGCATTTCCCCAGGGTATAAAATAACCTCTGGGATAGCAAACAAAGGAATAGTAACTAACTTACCTTGTACTTTATTTCGTTCAGGTAACAGACTCCTGGCACAGCTCCAAACCTCACCTATCTATCCATCTAATCATGTGAATTTGGAAATGAGACACCTTTACAATCTGGGCCCGGCAAAATGCCTCCAGCAAAGAGGATGGTGAGAGGGGCCGTTCTGCCATCACTGAGGTAGTGACCAGAGAATCCACTGTCAACATTCACAAGCGCACCCACGGAGTGGGTTTCAAGAAGCGTGCCCCTCAGGCACTGAAAGAGATCCAGAAATCTGCCATGAAGGAGACAGGAACTCCAGATGTGCACAGTGACAACAGTTTCAACAAAGCTGTCTTGGCCAAAGGGTTATGGAATGTCCCATACTGTATCCACATGTGGTTGTGCGGTTGTCCAGAAAGCATGAAACTGAAGATTCACCAAACAAGCTCTATACGTTGGTTACCTAAGTACCTGTCACCACTTTGAAAAACCTATAGTCAATGTGGATGAGAACTAACCACTGATTGTCAAATAAAATTATAAAACAGCAACAACAAAAAAGTGAGACAGGACTGAAGGTGTTTATATAACAATTATTTTAACAGAAAAATGACACTGAGCTTCTTATGACAGAAATTAAGACTGATTTTGCCTATTTGGCTTCATAGTGAGGACCAGCTTTGCCAATCAGGTCATGTGATGAATGTGTTCTATGAATTGTATAAGAAAAAAATTATAGTTTTAAGGTTTTAGCAAAAACAATAATTTTTAAAAAGCAAAAAATTAAATCTTTTGTAATTGTCTAAATTCACTATGAAAGATTTCAGATGTCAAATGAGTGAGAGGATACACAGTATGTGCTTTTTGTTCTTTTAGGGAATGCACAAGTGAAAAGTCTGAATACCACTGGGCTGGAGGGTTGGAAGTATTAATTTATCAGTTACAGAGACCTCCCTGGCGGTCCAGTGGTTACGACTCCACGCTTCCACTGCACAGGGCTCCGGTTTGATTCCTGGTTGGGGAACTAAGTAAGATTCCGCACGCTGCACAACTCAGCTACAAAAAAAATTTTTTTTAATTAAAAATAATTTATCAGTTACAATTATTCCTAGCTCAGCTTTCCTCATTTAGCCCTCCCTGGTAATGGAAAACTGCATTCATTTCTACAAAAGGAAGATCAAACGAAACGGCATAGGGCGTCCCTGTTGGCGCAGTGGTTAAGAATCCGCCTGCCAATGCAGGGGACACGGGTTCAAGCCCTGCTCCGGGAAGATCCCACATGCCGCGGAGCAACTAAGCCCGAGCGCCACAACTACTGAGCCTGCCCTCTGGAGCCCGCAAGCCACAACTACTGAGCCCGTGTGCCACAACTACTGAAGCCCACACACCTACAGCCCATGCTCTGCAATAAGAGAAGCCACCACAATGAGAAGCCTGCGCACCGCAATGAAGAGTAGCCCCTGCTCGCCCCCCACCCCCGCCGTCTATGCGCAAAGACACAATGCAGCCAAAAATAAATAAATAAATAAACTTATAAAAGATAAATAAAATAAACTGTCAAACATGTTAATTACTCTAGTATATTGACAGGTGAAGAAAAATCCTTCTCAATTCTAGCTTTAAGCATTTGAGGGTACGGCGAAAATCTGAGAAAATAACTTAGTCGCTACTGAAAAGAACATACAGCTTAAAATGTAGCACTGGGAAGGGGGAGGGGCAACATAGGGGTAAGGGAGTGGGAGATACAAACTATTGGGTGTGAGACAGGCTCAAGGATGTATTGTACAATGCAGGGAATATAGCCAATATTTTGTAACTACTGTAAATGGAAAGTAATCTTTAAAATTGTATAAATTTTTTTTAATTTTTAATTTTAAAAAAAGGAATGCTTTTTTTCATTATCATTCAAAGCCTATCTCAATCCAAAATATCTACCTTTGCTTCTACCCTTGCCTCCTCCAGCCACCCTTAATTTATTCCAAATCCTGCAACCAAAGTAAACCTTTTCAAACTTAAAAAGCCAGATTGGATCACTCCTCTATCAAACCTTCCAAGAGTACCTTTTTTATTTTTATAAATTTGTTTATTTATTTATGGCTGCATTGGGTCTTCGTTGCTGCATGCAGGCTTCCTCTAGTTGCAGTGAGCGGGGGCTACTCTTCATGGCGGTGTGCGGGCTCAGTAGTTGTGGCTTGTGGGTTCTAGAGCGCAGGCTCAGTAGTTGTGGCACACGGGCTTAGTTGCTCCACGGCATGTGGGATCTTCCCAGACCAGGGCTCGAACCCGTGTCCCCTGCATTGGCAGGCAGGTTCCCAACCACTGTGCCACCAGGGAAGCCCAAGAGTACCCTTTTTTACCAAAATTAAAGTCCTTACCAGGACCTCCAAAGAGTCTGACCTCACCGCCTAGGACTCTCCCGCACACTCACTCTGCACTAGCCATACCTGCCTCATCCATGGCCTTCATCCATGCCAGGCAGGCTCTGGACTCAGGGACTTTGCAATGGCTAGTCCCTCTGCCAGCTCTGCTCTTCCCTCAGATTTCTACCCTGCTAACTCCCTCACCTCCTTTATCTTTCTACTCAAATATGCTTTTGCAATGAAGCCTCTCCTGATATCCTCTTTAAAAACAGTAACTCCATCCTATCCACACATTTCTTATCCCCCTGACCTACATTTCTGCTTTCCATAATGCTTACCACCTAACATACTATATATTTCACTTTTTTTTTTTTTTTTTGGTAACACCTCACTGCCTGCAGGATCTTAGTTCCCTGACCAGGGATCAGACCCATGCCCCCTGCAGTGGAAGCACAGAGTCCTAACCCCTGGACTGCCAGGGAATTCCCACTATATATTTCACTCATTATCAAAGTTTCCCAAGGACAGGGATCTCTGTCTCATGTGCTCACTGATACATCACAAGCATCTAGGCCAGCATCTGGCACAAGGTACGCACAGACGTGTCTGTTTATTTAAAAAACAGTCTCAACCTGCTTTTTCAACTTTACTTCCCACCCACTCTGCCTTAAAGAATCCCTGCTCCAGCCAAGTCAGCCTGGCGTACTCACCATCCCAACACATCTCTGCACCCCAGTCCACACCTTCTCCCCACCTAGGAGAAAATAAAGCAAAGAACTCAAATACCTCCCTGAAAGTTCTCTGAGTCCACCATGCTCTTCCTGCCCTGCATCCCAAATCACTCACTGCCCAGCTCTTTCAGCGGAATAACAAGGGGTGGGGCAGGGATCTACCTGAGAACATGTGTCGATTCTAATTTTTCCTGAACTTGGATCTAATTTCCTTGAAGAAATGAAGTCCATCTTCTTGGAAACTTAGAACAGAACTCAGGATGTTTAAAATTTTTTTAATTAAAATAAATTTTAAAACCCTGTTCCTAGGATTTTTTTTCCCATTCAAAATGAAAAGAGCTTTGAGTCTCATGGGGAAAGGAAAAATGTATATTCCTGTGGTTTATTTTCCTACTTTATTAAATACAGTTAGTCCCCTTCAGTTCTACCATCTCCCACCTCCTCTCCCTTCTCCAGTGAGTAATTCTTCTCGTCTGTTCACTCAGTGCCAGCCCCTGGATGCCAGCTGTTGTACTATACTACTGTACTTTTCAAGGTACTGTAAGATTAAAAATGTTTTATTTTTTGTATTTGTTTTCTATTACAGTACAGTACTATGTAGCCAATTGTGTTAGTTGGGTACCTAGGCTAACTTTGTTGGACTTAACGAACAAATTGGACTTAACCGAATGCGCTCTCGGAACTCGTCTGTATGTAGGGGACTTACTGTATTTAAATGTCAGTGAGAAAACTGTTACTGGATTTGAGTGACTCTACTCAAAAGGTATGAGCACCTCCCTTCATCTCCAGAACTCTCACTCCATGCCTAGGAGGCCCTATGGGAACAGATATGACCTCCTTTCCTACTACTCACCCCCACTAACTCTACCGCAGACACACCAGCCACTCAGCTATCCCAGAAACAAGCCAGATACGCTGGTGCTTCAGGGTATTCCTAGTTACTGTTCCTTCTGCCTGGAATGCTCGATCCTCTGGAATTTTTCCCCTGCTTAAATCTTTCTAAATGTCCCCTCCCTGACCACTCTAACTAAAAATCAAAGAACATGGACTCTTTCTTAGTTCCTATCCTCCTCTCCATTTTATTTTTCCCCATAACAGCTATAATAGTCTAATAATCTAATTTTTTACTTATTTATCTAGTGGGATTAGAATAAATATTTTTATCTGTTTTATTCACAGGTAAATCCCTACTATCTAGAATAGTATCTGGCAATTAGAAAGTATACAATACTTGTGGAATACAGAACTCAGCGAATGTACATATTTTATAAATGAGTAGACAGAGCAATGCAAATTTTGTTAACATCTCCAAAATAAATCAAAGGAGTTCTTTCAATCTATAGCCTTTTCTACTTCTTTAGGTTTGAAT
This sequence comes from Monodon monoceros, assembly GCF_005190385.1. Lineage (NCBI taxonomy): Eukaryota > Metazoa > Chordata > Mammalia > Artiodactyla > Monodontidae > Monodon > Monodon monoceros. The sequence goes on from NW_021703778.1 coordinate 110,633,890, forward strand.
TCTCTACAAGAACTGAATGTCGTTCATCAGGAACAGTCAAGTTCCAAAGCTACTCTAAAAGTGGCTTAAAATCAGTGCTTCTGCAATTTCTTTGAAATGACAAATCAACATATAAACAAATGTTTGTCATAAAAAAAAAAATGTTTGTCAAGCATTATTTGTGTGCCCAGCACTGTGGTTGAAAAAAAAAAAACTCTTTCCTTGAAGAGACATGGACTGTCTTTCAGGGGGAATCTAATTCTAAACATAAACCAAAAAAACTGCCTGCATTTTGCTTAAAATAAATACAAATATAAAATGTCATGGAAACATAAGAAGCCATTACAGAATAAACCTTTGTTTTCTTAATTAAAAGAACAACGCTAAAATAACTTTTACTTATGCTTCCAATTATTTTAACAAAGATTTTTAATTTTCTAGCTCCCCTCAACAGCATGATTACAATGTTACCCAGTAAGGCACTACAGGGAGTGTCTCACTGGTTACAAAACATGTCTTGGTTACAAAACCTGGTCTTTTCCTTTCCCACTGATGGCTGCCAATAGGGAAAGGGGACTTTCGAAACATGTTAAAACTTCCCCTCCAGAGGTAGATGCCAACAGGTCCCAGCAGGTCTCTTTCAGGTTGGTTGCAAATCTCACTAGTGTGTGTGTGTGTGTTTTTTAATGAAATCATGTGGTCCCATAAACCAATGAGAAGTCTAATGCTTCAAAGGCAAAAACCCACAGAGGTACTACATATCATTTCATAATTTATTTCTCCATCCCCCCCAAGAAAAACACGGAGGTATTTATGACACTATTACTATTGCAATATAATACAGAAAAACCTTAACACCACTGACACCATAGCATTTATCTATGTGCCAACAAAAACCTTTAAGAGTAAAATTAGAGTGTGGACTCTGGGGCACTACATTCAACTTCTGATTTAAAGAGTTTCAATTTAGCACAACATTGTTTATGTTTAAATTCACTTTTTAATAACTTTAACTGAGTCAAGAGGTGGTATATATTTTAGTATACATTTTACAGGGATGACCTCATGAGTTCCAACCTATAGAACTTAGAGTGAAACTAAACTGCAGCTACAAGTAAATGGTGCAGGAAATTAGGGCATACTTTACATTCAGACTTTAAATCCAAACTCTGCATTCTGCTTCTTAAACTCCAGGTTTGGAAAGAAATGCCAACAATAATAAAACTAAATTTCCTTGTAAAGCAGCTAAGATGCCTCAAAGTGTTGAGACCAAAGACTCAGCTTTGAGTACAATCCTATGCTATTTGTTCAATCCTATTTGTTCAAGACAAATAAACACACTTATTAAGGCTTGGAATGAAATTACCTCAGTCACTCTACCACGTATTTGCAAAGTTGTTCTGAAGCTACTCCAAACTAAACCACACTGAAGACGAGAGGCCCTGTATGAAGCAAGCATGCTGTATAAAATATCTTTCATATTGGCCCTCAAGTTTTTAAAAAAAGTTATCTCTCATTAGTATTTATTCTGCAAGAATAATATCAAGGGATGTCAACATGGACAAATGAAGACAGACTTCAGGAAGCCTCTCTTCACAACCTTGAGTTATTGAGCTTATGAAAGTTAGATGAGTTAAGATACAGGCAAAGCACTTAGCACAGTTGCTTGGCTGGTAGTAAATGCTCTATAGTCGTTAACGAGTAGTTATTAGCCATCTACGAAAACACAGCTTCAAACACTATCTACAACTAACCACATATTCCTTTTCGGGCTCGACTGTTACGGACTGTGCAAACATCAAATTAATGAGTAGAACAGACTTTTTAAACCATCTTGAAGACCAAAAAGGGATGATTAACGAACTGCTTTCAAAAACTGTATTGGGATGCCATGAGCACACATTCACAACCTGACTTAAAAGCCGATAAACTGGTTAGCATTCTTATTAGGACCAAAGCCAGCTAAATCAGGGACAGCTAAAGGTCAAAAGCGTCCAAGCCGGGAGCGATTTGCTCCACTTACACGGTCCCTGCCTCCCACGGGAACAGGAGATTGAATCAAAGGCTGGCACGGCCGAAGTGCAGGCGAGGGCACACGAGGTAGACATCGCCCTAGGGGATCTCCTCCAGCAATAAAGGCGCTTCTACCTCGGTCCAGTGACTCACCGGCGACCTCAGATCTCAAAAGAGTTCTCGTCCCCCACCCCCCAACCGCGGGAGCGCCACCCTCGGCCCCGAGACCTCGGTCCCGCATGCCCGCCGCGAAGAGGCGAGTCTGCGCGCGCAGTTCCCGCGGGGCCGCCTCTCCGCCGCCCCGCGCCCGCCAGGCCCTGGGCCCGGGAGGATGCCGCCCGGGCCCCCGCGCCCCGACCCGACCCCGCGCCCGCGGCCCGGGCAGGATACTGAACACAGTCCGCTCCCAGGGCTCCAGCATGTAGAGCGCCGTGACCAGCAGGTACTGGTAGTAGAACCAGGACATCTGTTTCCAGGCCCGCGCCAGCGCCATCCCTGCCACGCGCCTCCCGCGTTGCAGCCAAACGTCAGTCTGTCCGGCCGGCCTCCCGTTCGCGTCCTAGAGCCCCTGGCCGCCAGGCCCGCCTGCCCCGCGCCCATTGGCCGGCCCGGCCCAGAGCGTCACCCGTGAGCACGCCCAGCCCCGCGCGCTCCCGGGCAGCCGGCCGCGAGCCCCGCCCGGCCGGCGTTTATTGGCCAGGCCTCGGGCTCGCGCCGCGCCCGCTCTCTTCCCGCTGTTCCCCCTCACGGGGCTGCGCCCACGCGAGCCCGAGAACTGTCTCCGCCAGAGTGCCCCGCCCGGCCCCGCCTCGCCCGGCAGTTGGTTGGGGGGCGGTAGTGCCCGCTGGGGTCCTGCCGCGGGGGTCGCCCGTGGCTCCCTTACGCGGTGGGTCCCCCGAGTCGGGCCCAGAAACGCCAGTCGAAGAAATATTTGTGGAATACCAGTGACGCCTTAGGCGTCCTCCTGGGCTGGGGGATTACGGGGTGAATAGGAGCATATTAGGATCCTTACCTCTTGCAGTTTACGATCTAGGGGAGGAGACAGGCATTCACAAATGCCAGAAAAGCTGTGATCGGTGCAGAGGGGGAGAGTAAGGTGCTCGGAGAGGGTGGGGAGGCGAGCATCGCCCAGTCAAGCAGGTCAGGAAAGGCATCTGTGAAGAAGTGATGCACACACTGCCCTCTTCCTCCTTCCCCACCCACACGCGGGCTCACACACACAAAAGCACACCCACATAAACCAACATACCCCGTGCACTCCTTAACCTAAAGACAAGAGAGAGATTACCATAAATATGTCAATCTGCCCACCTCTCTTAGTGGCCGAAAGGTGCCGTGTAGGTCAAGACCGGGAGAAGGACGCGGATCTGGTCGGTTCTGCAGATGACAGACTGCTTGAGATCCGTCTGTGGGACAGATACCTCCTGGAGATGCACTCTTAAAAGTCCAGATTTTCCCACTGGCAAATGGGCCAGCAACATTGCACTCACCTTCAGGAATGAAGATGCACGATTAGCGTGTGAAATGACACAATTAATGGCCTGCTATTTAAATGTTAAACGGTTTCTAGGTTAAGTAGCCTTCTGCTTAAACTTTAAAACTTTGATGGTTGATCACTATTTATTTATTTAGAAATATCAAGTACTGTTCATGAGCAAAACATTGGGGATAGAAAGCCAGATAGACTGAGATCTTCCTTCATAATGTACCCAGTCTACCAGGGAAGAGAAGCAAGTTAAATGATTATAGTGAGATGCGGTAAAGGGTATTTTTATGTTATGTGTAGGATGCCTTGATAGCCCAGAGAAAATCAGATTAGGGTTGTAAAAGTCTTCTGGGAAATGGTGCTTGAGCTGAGTATTGAAGGAAAAGCAGAAATGGCAGAATGAATGGGGTTAGGGTGGGGAGTATATTACATCACAGGAGTATGGAACCCCTATATGAAGGCCTGGTGCTTTTAAAGAGCTGGAAGAATTTCACGTGGCTAAAGCAAAAAGAATGTGTAGGCAGCAGCAAGAGATGGGGCTAGATAGTAACCAGGGACCATATCCTGAAGGACCTTGTGTGAGGAGCTAAGGAATTTTTAACTTACTGTCCAAAAGTTAAAAGAGCCAATGGCTTGGACTTCTCTGGTGGCACAGTGGTTAAGAATCTGCCTACCAATGCAGGGGACACAGGTTCGAGCCATGGTCCAGGAAGAGCCCACATGCCGCAGAGCAACTAAGCCCGTGCGCCACAACTACTGAACCTGCGCTCTTGAGCCCGTGCCCTGCAACAAGAGAAGGCACCGCAGTGAGAAGACCACACACCACAACAGAGTAGCCCCCGCTCACTGCAACTAGAGAAAGCCTGTGCACAGCAACAAAGACCCAATGCAGCCAAAATAAATAAAGTAATAAATAAATAAATTTATTTTTTAAAAAAAGAGCCAACGTCTTAATAAGATTCGCTTTTTGGACAAGACATGGGAGTGAGCAATAGCCTGGAGGAAAAGAGGATCCAGTTGGAGACCTTACAGAGGTAGAAACTGTAAATGGGACATATATAAACCACGCTCACTTGGGGCCTCCTTATCCCTTTGTCCAGCTCCTCAAGAATCTCCTCTCTCTCCCTCCATACTTCCCTGCAGCCTCAATACATTCTCAGCCAATCTTTCTGCTCCTACTTTACCCTTCAAATCCTTTTTGAAATGAAAGTATAAAAAAAATTGTCAAACTGTCTTCCTTTTGCCACTAAGCACCTATAGTTGTGGTGATACCCACAGCTGCCACCTCCTCTCCTCCAGGACCTTAGCACCTAGTCCCAGCCACTTCAAAACACATGAAGTCTGGGTTCTACCTCAACCCCCTCCTGAAACCATTTACTCAAGTTTACCAGACTCAATGGAGTTTAATCATCTCTCTTCTCACTCAACCTCTCTGCAGCATTTGACACTGTTGAACATTTCCAGCTTCTAAAAATTCTCCATAGTCTTGGTTTCTACCACCCCACACTATCCAACCCTCACTTGGAGTTCTCACTACTCCTTTGATTCAACCCGTTTTTCTTCCCCATCCGTAAGGACTGGCTGGCCCCTCTAGCTCTCTCCACTCATGCCTGCTTCCTTCTCTACTCATGCATGCAAACTTCCCTTTGGATTCCAAATTTCACCTCGAGTCTTTTTTCTAACTGCTGGCAGAATATGTCTAAATATAATTAAAATAAGAATAAAGGGGGCTTCCCTGGTGGCGCAGTGGTTGAGAGTCCGCCTGCCGATGCAGGGGACACGGGTTCGTGCCCCGGTCCGGGAAGATCCCACATGCCGCGGAGCGGCTGGGCCCGTGAGCCATGCCGCTGAGCCTGCGCGTCCAGAGCCTGTGGTCCGCAACGGGAGAGGCCACAACAGTGAGAGGCCCGCGTACTGCAAAAAAAAAAAAAGAATAAAAGTTATTTTTACATAATTTGTCCTTCCCAGCTTTCAAATTTCAAAGTGCTCTCACATCCATTATCTCATGTCCTCAGAAATGAGAGCAAGTACAATCCCTATTTAATAATTATGGACACTGGAGTTCAGACATATTCAAGTCCAAACTAATCTTGCACCCAAAACTCACTTTTCTTATCTCTATTAATGGTGAAAAGTACTTTGAACTCCAGGCCAGAAACCATGTACCAGTTTTAATTCTCTTGTCTTCTCCCCACTCCTGATTTCCCTCCCTAAATGATAATGGATTCATTCTCCCAAGTATCTTAGATTTGCCTCCTTTGGTAAGATCTGCCCATAATCTCACTCTGTTTTTTTTTTTTAATTTATTTATTTTATTTATTACTTATTTTTGGCTGCGTTGGGTCTTCATTGCTGCACGCGAGTTTTCTCTAGTTGCAGCAAGCGGGGGCTACTCTTCATTGCAGTGCTCAGGCTTCTTATTGCGGTGGCTTCTCTTGTTGAGGAGCACAAGCTCTAGGTGCACGGGCTTCAGTAGTTGTGGCACGTGGGCTCAGCAGTTGTGGCTTGCGGGCTGTAGAGCACAGGCTCAGTGGTTGTGGCGCACCGGCTTAGTTGCTCTGCGGCATGTGGGATCCTCCCTGACCAGGGCTTGAACCCCTGTCCCCTGCATTGGCAGGCGGATTCTTAACCAGTGCGCCACCAGGGAAGTCCCCATCATCTCACTCTTATCAAGATAATGAGCTGGCTGTTGTCATCCAAACTTGGCTTATCAGCTACCACTGCCTATTCCTGCTTGAAAACTTTCATCCTGAAAATAGTTGCAGCCTATGAGAAGAGGATGACAGATTTTCAAGAAACTATCCCATGTTGTGTGCATCCTGAAAGTTTTCACTTGAATCATCTTTTCAGTTAAAATGGCCCAGGAGTTCACCAATCCATTCCCCGACCACCCACAGTATGGCAGCTGTGCCAAGGCTGGGTTACAGAAAGCCCAATGCAACATGGTCGCTGCCCTAAGAGTCTATGGTCTAATGAGAAACATGTCCCCGTGTCCCATGGAAAGAATGTTACAATTAGGTTTAAAACTGCTGTGAGTGCCTCGTTCGCCAGGGGCTGTAGGAGTGGCAGGGCAGGTCACCGAGAGCCACACTTAATGGCAAGGAAAACACGGGATTCATCCTGCCCACTAGGTTCTCATGATATTCCTGCACCAGCAGCCATAGAGGAGACTGCTCATAGAGAAGTCTGAGGCTGAGGGGGCAAGGAGGCTGGGGAAGCAGAGAAGCCTGGGGGGACAGAGGCACATAGGCTGCTGGGAGAAGAAGACGGCAGGGAGCAGTGTCTGGCTGGAAGTGTGGGGTCCTGCAGGTAGATCCAAGTGCAAGAGCTAAAGGTACCCTTTCAGCTACCCACAGCTGCAAAGCTGCTTGTCTCTTTAGCAAATGAATGTAAACTAGAGGCCCCACTTAAGTCTCACATTAACAGCTCCTACTTCCTCTAACTCAGTCTGCTTTCCGAGTACAAATACAAGAGTGATTTCATGTTTAGTTTCCTTTATGTTGCAAATAAATAGCTGGCCTTGTCTGTGGTGTCATTCTTTGTAGCCTTTTTAATAACCTCTATAGAAATATAGAAATATAATTTATCTTAAAACTTTGCTGTGGGGACTCTATTGGTGGTCCAGTGGTTAAGAATCCGCCTTCCAATGCAGGGAACGCAGGTTCGATCCCTGGTCAGGGAACTAAGATCCCACATGCCGCGGGGCAACTAAACCTGCGTGCCACAACTATTGAGCTCGCGCACCTCAACAAGAGAGCCTGCCTGCGGCAAACTACAGAGCCCACGCACTCCGGAACCCGCGGGCCACAACTACAGATCCCACACACCCTGGAGCCTGTGCACCACAACTAGAGAGAGAAAACCTGCACGCCGCAACTAGAGAGAAACCCGAGCAGACTGCACACCGTAATGAAAAAGATCCCGCATGCCTCAACAAAGATCCCGTGTGCTGCCAACCGGGACCCAACGCAGCCAAAAAAACCAATATGGAAAATAAATAAATATTTTTTTAAAGCCCCAAACTTTGCTGTGAAAAGTGAATCATTCTGGCAGGTGATCATCAGTTTTCGGGTGCTGAACTTTTCAAGTCTAAAATTCATACGCAAGAGATTTGGCTACTTTAGGGAGATATTTGAACTGATCAGCAGTTCACCTATGAGGCAGAATTCTACAAAATAATCATTTGGTAAGGTAAAATAACCTCCCTTGTATGACTTTGAAAATTATGCCAAATAAGTTTTGAACTCTGCTATTTATTCTAGACATAATTAAGTCAACTTAAGGTTCTGGAAGAGATCATCCAAAACTTAAGGTGGAGGTGGTTTCCAACTATGTGCTTAAATTGCACATCTACTCATTAAAACTAATTAGTGTTTTCTGTCATTAATGCTAGAACTCTATGCTTCCTACTGCTGAATTCCAATCCCATCTGGAACATATATCACACAGGCCAGGGATTCAGGAGCAGCTGCCCTGAATGCCCTTACATGTTATCTCATTATCTCACTATAATTTTATAAATTATATATATAATAAAAGCTGGATTGATTACATGACATTGCCCTAACAAGTTCTAGGAATTGGTGTCTCTGATACTCTCCTAAAACAAATCTTTATGCTGGCCCAGTACTAATACTGAAATTCAACCAGTGTCAACACACTCTGAAGACCTGTCAGAATTCTCTCAAAGTCTTTAGATAAGCAGAGTAAGACAAGAAAAAAAAATCAATCAATCAATCTTTCTCCCAAAATTCAAAAATAAGAAAGGCTTCAGAAGCCACTCTGGAGCATAGTATGGAGATTCCTTAAAAAACTAAAAATAGGACCCCCCTGGTGGTCCAGTGGTTAAGCCTCTGCACTTCCACTGCAGGGGGCACGGGAAGTTCCACATGCTGCCACAGTGTGGCCAAAAAACCCCACTAAAAATAGAGCACCACATGATCTAGCAATCCCACTCCTGGGCATATATCCAGAGAAAACCATAATTTGAAAGGATTCATGCACCCCAATGTTCATTGCAGCACTATTTACAATAGCCAGGACATGAAAGCAACCTAAATGTGCATTGATAGATGAATAGATCAAGAAAATGTGGTACATATATACAATGGAATATTACTCAGCCATAAAACGAACAAAATAATGCCATTTGCAGCGACATGGATGGACCTAGAGTCATACTGAGTGAAGTAAGTCAGACAGAGAAAGACAAATATCATATGATATCGCTTATATGTGGACTCTAAAAAAATGGTACAAATGAACCTATTAACAAAACAGAAATGGAGTCAAGATGTAGAAAACAAACTTATGGTTACCAAGGGGGGAAATGGGGGGAGGGATAAATTGGGAGATTGTGATTGACATATACACACTACTATATATAAAATATATAACTAATAAGAACCTACTGAATAACACAGGGAACTCTATTCAGTACTCTGTAATGACCTATATGGTAATAGAATCTAAAAAAGAGTGGATATATGTATATGTATAACTGACTCACTTTGCTGTACAGCAGAAACTAACACAACATTGTAAATCAACTATACTCCAATAAAAAATTAACTATATAAAAGAAATAAAAATGGGAGCTAAACAGACCCTCATCTAAAAAGATGCAAGTGAAAGATGTTCAACATCATTACACATTAGGGAAATGCAAATTAAAACCACAATGAGATACTACTACACACCGTTTAGAATGACTAAAATTGAAAAGGTTGACCATACCAAGTGTTGGCAAGGATATAAATGCCATCCCCATACATTGATGATGAAAATGTAAAATTATATAACTACTTAGGAAAACATTTTGGCAGTGTCTTAAAAAGTTAAACAATCACCTACCGTATGATTCAGTCATTTTATTCTTAGGTATTTTCCCAAGAGAAATGAAAGCATATGTCCACACAAAGACTTTTACAGGTGCTTTATTTGTAATAGCCCCAAACTGCAAACAACCCAAATGTCTGTCGATAGGTGAGTGGAAAAACAAACTGTGGTTTATCCATAGTAGATAGAAATGAAAAGGCCGTGAGTCTCCTTAACTCTCCCATCACCACCATGGAGAATATCTCAGCTGGTCCTTTGACCCATTACCACTGAGGTACCCCAAGAGGCAGGGGAATGAGTCTTCCCCTGAGGCTGGGGGCTGGGTACAGGCTGAAGGGACCAGCCAGAACAGGCACAACATTTATTTGAAACATCATTCTAAATTGGCATTCTACTCCAGAAATATATATCTGCACTTGTTTCCCCCCCCCCCGCCACAAATCTCCCCAATGAATCCAATGTTTCAGGAAGATGGGAATTGTACCTATAGTGGCTTCAAGTATCCCCAGCACACACACCAACTGAGATCCAAGTTTGAAAACCTGGCCACAGGCCTCTCCCACCTTACCTTCAACTCAGATTTGATTATCAAAGTCTGGCAATTCCAGAATTCCAGGATCTGCAGGCTTCAATCAACAACTTACACCATCTCCTAAACACATGGCTGGCCTCTTCTTTCTGCTCAGAAAGCATAGGAGGCCCCTATTTCCTTCTGCATTTGATATTGGCTCCTTTGCCTTGCTTTCCAGAATCTCCACAGCTGGACTGCACCCTCCTGGTTACTGTAGTCTCCACACCTGCTGGTGGCCTCACCCTCACAAATGGCCTCTCCATTCACAAACACTTCATGCTCGCTCCCACCTTTATGCCTGGAATTTCTTTCCCACTGGCCTCTATAAATATCCAAATCATGTTTTTCCAGCCCCAGCTTAAGTTTTCCTTCGCAAATATAATGATCCCCTGCTCTTTCAAAATGCAGTAACAGCTGCAGTCTGTGCCAGCCATTGGGCTCATCACATGACTTTTTTTTCTTTTATTTAATTTATGGCTGCGTTGGATCTTGTTTGCTGTCGCGGGCTTTCTCCAGTTGTGGCGAGTGGGGGCTACTCTTCATTGCGGTGTGAGGGCTTCTCATTGCAGTGGCTTCTCTTGTTGCAGAGCACGGGCTCTAGGCGCACAGCCTTCAATAGTTGCGGCACACGGGCTCAGTAGTTGTGGCTCACAGGCTCTACAGCGCAGGCTCAGTAGTTGCGGCGCACGGGCTTAGTTGCTCTGGGGCATGTGGGATCTTCCCGGACCAGGGCTCAAACCCGTGTCCCCTGCATTGGCAGGTGGATTCTTAACCACTGTGCCACCAGGGAAGTCCCATCACATGATTTTTTCTCACATTTTGGGTAATGTCTTCACTCTGGTCCTTAAGTGCCCTCCCTAAACCATCCCAGTAGCCCCTTTCCTCCTCCCACTCCCCCAAAATCAATACCAAGTCCTTGCCTCTCCAGGCCTTCCAGAGGCAGTAATCCTGGCCCTGAACCCCACCCCCATCCTGCTTTCATTTCACTTCTCCCTGGTGCCCACCTGTTGCTACTGCCAGGTGCCAAGAGGTTCTGCCCCCAGGCTGGGCACCCTCACATAGCCTCCTCATGGTGGGCTCTGGGTTCCAACCTTCCCAGGCAGATGGAACATTCGTTACCACATTTCTGAATCCTCTACAGCTTAACCAAATAAATTAAACTTACGCTAAATCCAGATGTGTGAATGATGGTGACTCAAATACGGGCATGTGGGGCCTCCATTAAGAGTGCATGGTCAACTGGAGAAGACAGTCTGGAAGAGGCAGTGCTTTTCCTGCCTGGGATGTGAGGCTGTCAGGAAGGCAGAAGAGGTGATATTCAACCTGGGCCTCAAAGTGTGTGTCTGATTCCCCAGTTAGTAATGGGGAGGAGGGTGACATGTGGAGACTTTCCAGACAGGAAACTGCCTGAGCCAAAGGCACTAAGGACATGAAAGGCTGCAGTCTCTTCAGAATACCAAGTACACCAATGCTGTTAAAGACGGAGTTTTTACCAAATTTTTCCAATTATGAAATGTTTTCCCAATTTTAGATAAAAGAAGAAAACATTTTACAGGACAGAACTTGGGCTTGTTCTCATGCAGATCCTTACTGAGGGTACACCTTACCCTTTGAAAGTAAATCCTTTTTGTAAATAACCCGAGGTCAGTTTCAATCAGAGGATAACCCAGTGACTCATGTGGATTATCAAACTGGTTCATGCTCTATGGAATAAGTAAAAGAAGATGACCAAATGAGTTATCTTTCATGCTGTGCAGAATGAGTAAAAAAGTAATGAAACTGGAAGATGGTGGTGTGGGAAGACGCTGAGTTAGCGTCTCCCCGTAACTAGGGCTCCTGCCGGCCACTGGCGGGGAACCCTGATGCCCAAGGAGAAAGGAGGAACCCCCAAGTGAACCAGTAGGATATGCGGGAACTGAGTGGGGAGGAGAAGTGGAGGCCAGAGAGGATCAGTGCCCCTGAGCCTGGGGGAAGGTCAGGAAAGGCAGGTGGGAGGGGCCCTCCGGAGGAGCTGGAGAGGAGTTGGGGGGGATTGCCCCACCCACTCGGGCCCAGTGAGCCTGCTGAGCTCCCAGGCAGGTCCTCTGCCCTCCAAAGCCCCCTCCAGGCCATGTGGGTCCTGAGGGCATAGGAGGGAAGCCAGGGAGACAGCAGGGGCCCTCTGGGAGGATGGGGTGGGGTGGGGGGAAATTTGCCTCACCCACTCAAGCCCAGGAAGCCTGCTGGGCTCCCAGCTGAGGACCCCACCCTCTGAGACCAGGGATGGGGGACACGCCTGGGCCCCTTCTGTTCAGTTGAGCCTAAGCACCACCCCCCACACCCCCAGGGCCTTTTCCAGCCCTGTGGGTCCTGAGCATTGGCCCTGCCCACTACCCAAACCTCGCCCTTGCTTAGGCCCCACCCCCCACAGCCAAGGCCCTTCCTTCCCCTTTTTTGTTTTTTCTTTTAGCTCCTCCACTTTTTTACTATTGTGGTACTGCTGTACCTTCCAGTTGTTGATTCATCTATATTTTTATTTTTATATTCTTTCTAAATATATGTTAGTTTCCTAGTCTAATTTTATTTTTTACTTTGTTACTGTTCTCTCTCTCTCTCTTTTTTTTTTTTTTGCCACCCCACGTGACTTGTGGGATCTTGGCTCACGAACCGGGGGTCAGGCTGAAGCTCCTGTGGTGGGAGTGCCAAGTCCGACCCACTGGACTAACAGAGAACCTCAGACCCCAAGGAATATTCGTCAGAGTGAGTTCTCACGGAGGTCCTCATCTCAGCACCCAGCTCTACCCAACAGCCTACAAACTCCAGTGTTGGAAGGCTCAGGCCAAACAACCAGTAAGACAGGAAAACAATCCCACTGATAAAAATAAATAAATAAATAAGACGGCAAAAAGATATGTCACAGATGAAGGAGCAAGGTAAAAACCTACAAGACCAAATAAATGAACAGAAAATAGGCAATCTACCTGAAAAAGTTTTCAGAGTAATGAGAGTAAAGATGCTCCAGAATCTCAGAAATAGAATGGAGGCACGGATTGAGAAAATATAAGAAATGTTTAACAAAGATATAGAAGAACTAAAGAACAAACAAACAGAGATGAATGCCACAATAACTGAAATGAAAAATACACTAGAAGAAATCAAAAACAGAATAACAGAGGCAGAAGAACGAATAAGTGTACTGGAAGACAAAATGGTGGAAATAACTTCCAAGGAACAGAATAAAGAAAAAAGAATTGAAGACAATCTCAGAGACCACTGGGACAACACTAAACACATCAACATTTGAATAATATGGGTCCCAGAAGAAAAAGAGAAAAAGAAAGGGTCTGAGAAAATATTTGAAGAGATTATAGTTGAAAACTTCCCTAACATGGGAAAAGAAACAATCAAGTGCAGGAAGCTCAAACAGTCCCATACAGGATAAATCCAAGCAGAAACACACCAAGACACATATTAACAAAAATTAAATTCAAAGAAAAATATTAAAAGCAGCAAGGGAAAAACAAAAATTAACATACAGAGGAATTCCCATAAGGTGATCATCTGATTTTTCAGCAGAAACTCTTCAGGCCAGAAGGGAGTGGCAGGATATACTTAAAGTGATGAAAGAGAAAAACCTACAACCAAGATTCCTCTACCCAGCAAGAATCTAATTCAGATTCGATGGAGAAATCAAAAGCTTTTCAGACAAGCAAAAGCTAAGAGAATTCAGCACCACCAAACCAGCTTTACAACAAATGCTAAAGAAACTTCTCTAGGCAGGAAACACAAGAGAAGAAAAAGACCCACAAAAACAAACCCAAAACAATTAAGAAAATAGTAAGAGGAACATACATATCGCTAACAACCTTAATGTAAATGGATTAAATGCCCCAACCAAAAGACACAGACTGGCTGAATGGGTACAAAAACAAGATCCATATATATGCTGTCCACAAGACACCCACTTCAAACCTAGGGACACATACAGGCTGAAAGTGAAGGGATGTAAAAAGATATTCCATGCAAATGGAAATCAAAAGAAAGCTGGGGAGGGCTTCCCTGGTGGCACAGTGGTTGAGAGTCCGCCTGCCAATGCAGGGGACACAGGTTCCTGCCCTGGTCCGGGAAGATCCCACATGCCGCAGAGCGGCTGGGCCCGTGAGCCATGGCCGCTGAGCCTGTGCGTCCGGAGCCTGTGCTCTGCAACGGGAGAGGACACAACAGTGAGAGGCCCGTGTACTGCAAAAAAAAAAGAAAGCTGGGGTAGCAATACTCGTATCAGATAAAACAGACTTTAAAATAAAGACTGTTACAAGAGATAAGGAGGAACATTACATAATGATCAAAGGATCAATCCAAGAAGAAGATATAACAACTGTAAATGTTTATGCACCCAACACAGGAGGACCTCAATACATAAGGCAAATGCTAACAACCATGAAAGGAGAAATCGACAGTAACACAATAATAGTAGGGGACTTTAACACCCCACTTACACCAATGGACAGATCATCCAAACAGAAAATAAATAAGAAAACACAAGCTTTAAATGACACAATAGACCAGAGAGATCTAATTGATATTTATAGTACACTACACCCCAAAGTGGCAGAGTACACTTTCTTCTCAAGTGCACATGGAACATTCTCCAGGATATATCACATCTTGGGTCACAAATCAAGCCTTGGAAAATTTAAAAAAATTGAAATCGTATCAAGCATCTTTCTGACCACAACATTATGAGATTGGAAATCAATTACAGGAAAAAACCTGTAAAAAACACAAATACATGGAGGCTAAACAGTGTGCTACTAAATAACCAAGAGATCACTGAAGAAATCAAAGAAGAAATTAAAAAAATACATAGAAAAAAATGACAATGAAAACACTACGACCCAAAACCTATGGGATGCAGCAAAAGCAGTTCTAAAAAGGATGTTTATAGCCATTCAATCTCACCTCAAGAAACAAGAAAAATCTCAAATAAACAATCTAACCCTACACTTAAAACAACTAGAGAAAGAAGAACAAAGAAAACCCAAAGTCAGTAGAAGGAAAGAAATCATAAAGATCAGAGCTGAAATAAATGAAATAGAAACGAAGAAAACAATAGCAAAGATTAATAAAATTAAAAGCTGGTTCTTTGAGAAGATAAACAAAACTGATAAACCCTTAGCCATACTCATCAAGAAAAAAAAGGGAGAGGATGCAAATCAATAAAATTGGAAATGAAAAAGGAAAACTCACAACTGACAGTGCAGAAATACACAGGATTATATGAGACTACTACAAACAACTATATGCCAATAAAATGGATAACCACAAAGAAATGGACAAAATCTTGGAAAGGTATAATTTTCCAAGACTGAACCAGGAAGAATTAGAAAGTATAAACAGACCTATCACAGGTAATGAAATTGAAACCATTTTTTAAAATCTTCCAGCAAACAAAAGTCCAGGGCCAGATAGCTTCACAGGGGAATTCTATCAAACATTTAGAGAAGAGCTAACACCGATCCTTCTGAAACTCTTCCAAAAAATTGCAGAGGGAGAAACACTCCCAAATGCATTCTACAAAGCCACCATCAACCTGATACCAAAACCAGAAAAAGATATCACAAAAAAAGAAAATTATAGACCAATATCACTGATGAACATAGATGCAAAAATCCTCAACAAAATACTAGCAAACAGAATCCAACAACACATTAAAAGGATCATGCATTATGATCAAACGGGATTTATCCCAGGGATGCAAGGATTCTTCAGTATAGGCAAATCAATCAATGTGATACACCACATTAACAAATTAAGGAATAAAAAGCATATGATCATCTCAATAGATGCAGAAAAAGCTTATGACAAAATTCAACACCCATTTATGATAAAAACTCTCCAGAGAATGGGCATAGAGGGAACCTACCTCAACAAAATAAAGGCCATATATGACAAACCCACGGCAAGCATCATACTCAATGGTGAAAAACTGAAAGCATTTCCACTAAGATCAGGACCAAGACAAGGATGTCCACTCTCGCCACTATTATTCAACATAGTTTTGGAAGTCCTAGCCACAGCAATCAAAGAAGAAAAAGGAATACAAATTGGAAAAGAAGTAAAACTGTCACTGTTTGCTGATGACATGATACTATACATAGAAAATCCGAAAGATGCCACCAGAAAACTGCTAGAACTAAGCAATGAATTTGGTAAGGTTGCAGGATACAAAATTAATGCAGAGAAATCTCTGAAATTCCTATACACCAACAACAAAAAATCAGAAAGTGCAATTAAGGAAACACCCCCACATACCACTGCAACAAAAAGAATAAAATATCTAGGAATGAACCTGCCTAAGGTGGCGAAAGGCTTGTACTCAGAAAACTAAAAAACACTGATGAAACAAATCAAAGATGACATAAACAGGTGGAGACATATACCATGTTCTTGGATTGGAAGAACCAATATTGTGAAAATGACTATACTATGCAAAGCAATCTACAGATTCAATGCAATCCCTATCAAACTATCAATGGAATTCTTCACAGAATTAGAACAAAAAGTTTTACAATTCGTATGGAAACACAAAAGACCCCGAATAGCCAAAGCAATTTTGAGAAAGCAAAACAGAGTTGGAGGAATCAGGCTTCCCGACTTCAAACTATACCACAAAGCTACAGTAACCAAGACAGTATGGTACTGGCACAAAAACAGAAATATAGATCAATGGTACAGGATAGAATGTCCAGAGATAAACCCATGAACATATGGTCACCTAATTTATGACAAAGGAGGCAAGAACATACACTGGAGAAAATACAGTCCCTTCAGTAAGTGGTGCTGGGAAAACTGGACAGCTACATGTAAAAGAATGAAATTAGAACACTACCTAACACCATACACAAAAATAAACTCCAAATGGATTAAAGACCTAAATGTAAGACCAGATACTATAACTCTTAGAGAAAAACATAGGCAAAACACTCTTTGACATAAACCACAGCTAGATCTTTTTTGACCCACCTCCTAGAGTAATGGAAATAAAAACAAAAATAAACAAATGGGACTTAATTAAACTTAAAAGCTTTTGCACAGCAAAGGAAACCATAAACAAGACAAAAAGACAACCCTCAGAATGGGAGAAAATATTTGCAAATGAAATAACTGACAAAGGATTAATCTCCAAAATATACAAACGGCTCATGGAGTTCAATATCAAAATAACAAACAATCCAGTTAAAAAATGGGCAGAAGACCTAAATAGACATTTCACCAAGGAAGACATACAGATGGCCAAGAGGCACATGAAGAGATGCTCAACATCACTAATTATTAGAGAAATGTAAATCAAAACTACAATGAGGTATCACCTCACGCTGGTCAGAATGACCATTATCAAAAAATCTAGAAACAATAAATTCTGGAAATGGTGTGGTGGAAAGGAAACCCTCCTGCACTGTTGGTGGGAATGTAAATGATACAACCACTATGGAGAACAGTATGGAGGTTCCTTGAAAAACTACAAATAGAACTACCATATGACCCAGCAATCCCACTCCTGGGCATATACCTTGAGAAAACCATAATTCAAAAAGAGTCATGTACCACAGTGTTCATTGAAGCACTATGTACAATAGCCAGGACATGGAAGCAACCTAAATGTCCATCGACAGATGAATGGATAAAGATGCAGCACATATATACAATGGAATATTACTCAGCCATAAAGAGAAATGAAATTGAGTTATTTGTAGTGAGGTGGATGGAATTAGAGTCTGTCATACAGAATGAAGTGTGTCAGAAAGAGAAAAACAAATGCCTTATGCTGACGCATATATATGGAATTAAAAAAAAAATGGTACTGATGTACCTAGTTGCAGGGCAGTAATAAAGATGTAGACCTAGAGAATGGTCTTGAGGGCATGGGGTGGGAGGAGGAAGCTGGGCCAAAGTGTGAGTAGCATCGACGTATATACACTAATGAATGTATAATAGCTAGTGAGAAGCAGCTGCATAGCACAGGGAAATCAGCTCAGTGCTTTGTGATGACCTAGAGGGGTGGGATAGGGAGGATGGGAGGGAGACTCAACAGGGAGGGGATATGGGGACATATGTATGCATATGGCTGATTCACTTTGGTGTACAACAGAAACTAACACAGTATTGTGAAGCAATTATACTCCAGTAAAGATATATTAAAAAGAAAAAAAGATTAAATGGCAGGTATTCCTAGGGCAACTGCCAGCAGAAGGATAGAAGAAAAATCATGAGTCAAATTCTAAGAAAGGTCCTAAGAACCTGAATCCTTATAACTACGTGCACATACCCCATACTAGCATTCCAATATGGGGATTCTGAACCAGAAAACAAAATGAGAAACGGTCAGTAAAAATTTTTTTAAAAGTAATGAAACTGATCTTGACCCATAAAGGGACTCAGAAGGCAATTTTAAAAGTTAGTGACCAAGCTGGAAATATAGGAATTATCCTAGACTACTCCTTTAGCCCCTACCTTCACCTTAAATTACTGGCCAAGATCTGTAATCATTTGCCCAACCACTGAATGACTCCATTGTCCTGGCCATCTCCCTCCTTTCCTTCCCAGTCCCTACCTTAGGTTAACCATTGATTCTGACCTGGATGGACCAAACGTGCAGCATGACTGACAGGTTTTTTGATTGGGAGGAGGATGGGGGAAACCAAGCTGTCATTTTCTATCTTGAAGAAAAATGTTCAATTGTTTTGTTCCCGGAGAACACATGGAACTGTGGGCTACATTTCACCATGTACATGTACGGTTCACCAATTGGATAGTTATCACGTTTCTGAGAGTTATAGAAGTGTATAAGATACATACTACTATATATAAAACAGATCACCAAGCTCCTATTGTATAGCACAGTTCAATATATATATTGAATTATATATAGTTCAATATATTGAACTATATTCAATACCTTCTAATAGCCTACAATGGAAAACAATCTGAAAAAGAATTTTACATATATATATATATATATATATATATATATACATATGTGAACTGAATCACTGTGCTGTACACCTGAAACTAACACAACATTGTAAATCAACTATACTTCAATTAAAAAAAAAAGTACTTCAGGTGCCTCTAGGAATGCAGGGAGGAGGGTGCATATTCCCTCGGTTACCCCCCCCATTTGTGCAGATAAGTAGTATTAGCCTCATACCCCATCTTCCTGTCTTGCCCCCAAATCCAGTCCTTCCTCACTACTGCCAGAGTCAACTTGCCAAGAATCTTTCCACAACTTTTCATCACCTCAGTATGGGGGGCAGAGTTCTGCACACTTCTGCTCTGCCCTCTCTCCCCCAAGCATGCTGAGCTATTCCTTCTCTCTGTGGCACACTCTTTCTCACTCCCATGCCTACATAAAAGAACTTTTTTTTTTTTTTTTTTGCGGTACGCGGGCCTCTCACTGCTGTGGCCTCTCCCGTTGCGGAGCACAGGCTCCGGACGCGCAGGCTCAGCGGCCATGGCTCACGGGCCTAGCTGCTCCGCGGCATGTGGGATCCTCCCGGACCAGGGCACGAACCCGCATCCCCTGCCTCGGCAGGCGGAATCTCAACCACTGCGCCACCAGGGAAGCCCATAAGAGAACTTTTATTCCCTCTACCAGGAAGCACCTGAGTCCCCACTCCTGCCCCTCCTGGCGAACTCCAGCTCACCGTTCAAGGACCAGCTCCACGGCTTCCTCCTGCAGGTGCCCTCACTGTCTCCTTTAGACCCCCAGCAGCGCTCCCTCCCTCCCCCCATAAGGACCCAGCACCTCACACCCCCTCCCCTAGAGCACCTTCTACCTGCATTGTCACTGTCACTGCACTGTAACTGTCGCCCCACCATTCAGTGAGCTCCTGGAGGACCAGCCCTAGGCCTCTTCATCTTTATGTCTCTAGCAGTGCTTGAGACAAAATAGATTCTCAACAAATGTTTGTCAAAAGAATAAATAAAAGAATGAAGAGCTGCGAGAACATTTTAGCAACAAAAGCATCAGAAAAATAAGCACACAGTTTTGCAAAGCCACTGCTATTAAGAATAAAATTAATTTTTAAAAGTTATTTTTAGGGAATTCCCTGGTGGTCCAGTGGTTTGGACTCTGCACTTTCACTGCCGAGGGCCCGGGTTCAATCCCTGGTCGGGGAACTAAGGTCCTGCAAGCTGCATGGTGTGGCATGGCCAAAAAAAAAAGTTAAAAAAAATTATTTTAAAAAATAGTGGCGGGGCTTCCCTGGTGGCGCAGTGGTTGAGAATCCGCCTGCCAGTGCAGGGGACACGGGTTCGATCTCTCGTCCAGGAGGATCCCACATGCCGTGCAGCAAATAAGCCCATGTGCCACAACTACTGAGCCCATGTGCCGCAACTACTGAAGCCCGCATGCCTAGACCCCGTGCTCCACAGCAAGAGAAGCCGCTGCAATGAGAAGCCCACACACCCAACGAAGAGTAGCCCCCGCTCACTGCAACTAGAGAAAGCCCGTGCACAGCAACAAAGACCCAACACAGCCAAAAATAAGTAAATAAAATAAATTAATTTATTTTAAAAAATATAGTGGCATGTTATAATTACATTGGATGTTGCAGGAGGAAAGTCATGTTTTGACTTTATTTTTAATACAAAGGTTTCAGTGATATCATCTCCTGATGTTGAAAGATATTTAAAATGTGTCATATTTAAACACCTAATAGCCATGACTAACTAAGACAGAAATGATCACCTTCCTCTTCTTGTTCCAGCCTGAAGTAAAGATAGAAATCAGAAGGTATAAAAATTTGATGACTAGCAAAAAAAAGCAAATGTCTGACGTACTGATATCATTCTAAGTACTTAATAAGAGATACATCAAACCAACAAACTAGAAGACTTTTGCCTTCTCTGTCGGCTTTTTCCTTCCTCCTTCTCAGGTCAGCCCAGCTAAGAGTTCATTCGAGGGACTTCCCTGGTGGTGCAGTGGTTAAGAATCCGCCTGCCAATGCAGGGGACACGGGTTCGAGCCCTGGTCTGGGAAGATCCCACATGCCACGGAGCAACTAAGCCCGTGCACCACAACTACTGAGCCCGAGTGCCACAACTACTGAAGCCCGAGCGCCTAGAGCCCGTGCTCCACAGCAAGAGAAGCCACAGCAATGAGAAGCTGCACACTGCAACGAAGAGTAGCCCCTGCTCGCCACAACTAGAGAAAGCCGGCGTGCAGCAATGAAGACCCAACACAGCCAAAAATAAATAATAAATAAATAAATTTATTAAAAAACAAAACAAAAAAAAAGTTCATTCGATGAGCATCGTCAATGTGCTGCACAGGCCCTGTGAGTGCTACCCCCACCCCATGCCCTGACCCTGAGGAGTACTCACTCTAGTCTGAGAGACATCCCCTGGATGTAACTGTAACTGCTCTGATAAAAGGCCCAGGCAGGAGGCACCCAGCCCAGTGAGGAACACCACCCATTCCCCAAGGAGCTCAGGCTGCCCTTGACTTTCATTACTTATTACTTCCACAGAACGTGCATTTTTCAAACTTACATCGATGCCCCCAAACAACCCTTCATGAACAGAATTCAGCTCTCTTCCTCAACTTGACCAACTTTCTATCCTGGTACTTCCCATTCCAACCAAGAGAATCTTGGCATTTTCCTAGGCATGATTTGTTCATTCCCAACTTAGAGCCTCCATGAATGCCATCCTCTAGAAATCTTTTCCCTCAGGCAATCCAATGTATTCTCTTCCTATCAGTCAGTGGTTCTCGTCTAGGGGTGATTTTGCCACCCAGGGAATATTTGGCAATATCTGGAGACATTTTCGTTTTCAGAACCAAGGGTTGCTATATGTGGAATCTAGAAAAATGGTACAGATGAACCGGTTTGCAAGGCAGAAATAGAGACACAGATGTAGAGAACAAACATATGAACACAAAGTGGGGAAAACGGGGTGTGGGGAGGGATGAACTGGGAGATTGGGATTGACATATATACATGTATATGTATATAATATGTATAAAATAGATAACTAATAAGAACCTGCTGTATAAAAAAATTAATTAATTAAAATACAAAAGAACAAACAAAAAAAACCTAAGAGTTGCTACTGGCATCTAATGGGTAGAGTCCAGGGACGCTGCTAAATATCCTATAATGCATAGGACAGCCCCCAACACAAAGAATTACCTGGCCCCAAAAGGTCAACAGTATACCCAGACTGAGAAACTCTGCTTTAAGTTGAGCTTTAAATTCATCTATTTGGATTAGGGAAATGTTCGGCAGCACATATACTAAATTTGGATTAGGAAATATTCCTGAAATTAACCATACCCGACTCTGAACATGCCCTTGCTTTGCATTACCCCAAAATGTACAGAGTGCTCTATGGTAACTTGAATGTGAGGTTAAGAATCATAGAGTAAAACAGAAACTAACACACCATTGTAAAGCAATTATACTCAAAAAAAAAAAAATGCTTCAATGAATTCTTTTGTAATACCAATGAAATCTTTTGTAACGCAAAGACTTAGTAAACTTTTATCAATTTTTAAATTAAAAAAAAAAAGAATCATAGAGTATCCAGACAGAACAGGACTTCAAAACTCTTATATTCTAACCACTTCCTTGTTAACATTGCTTTGTAAACATCTGTTGCATGTGAAAATGTTGTCTTTCTTCAACTAGAGTATAAGCAATTCCATTAAATCCTTTTATGTCTGTGCACTCTGCAAACATTTATTGAGCACCTACTATATACCAAGCACTATTCTAGGCACTGGGGACACAGTGATAATTAGACATTATCTCTGCTCTTATGGATATTAATTTTAGTGGGATAGACATATTTTTTAATTATGTAACTTCCATGGTGATAAGTGCTCTAATGGGAAGAACATGGTTTACCTGATAACAGGAGCTCCTCAACCTGATCTGTGACATCAGACAGGGCTTCCCTGAGGATGGGACATTTAAGCACCTATCAGACATTCAGTCAGTATTTGTTGAATAAATAGAAGTGAAGCATGAAAGATAAATAGAAGTTATTCAGGGACTTGCCTGGCGTTCCAGTGGTTAAGACTCCATGCTTCCACTGCAAGGGGCACAGGTTCGACCCCTGGTCAAGGAACTAAAATCCCTCATGCTGAGCAGTGCAGCCAAAAAAAAATAATAGAAGTTATCCAGGTAAAGTAGGCAGAGGTGAGAGGGGGACAGCAGGGGAGCTGAGTGGCCATGGTGGGTTTGAGGTGCCAATGAGACATCAAGATAGAGAAACCAGGTGGTGCATTGAATGTATGTGTCTGGAGCCCAGAAAGAAAGGCTGGGACCACAGCCAGGGGGCCTCCAACTCCAACACGTAAGTCAGGAAGAGGAGGAAAAACCATTGAAAGACTAATAAGGGGAGGCCAGAGACACAGGCAGAAAATGAGGAAAGGATATGTCATAGAAGAAAGCTTTTCAAGAAGAAGCCAGTCAGTTTCCAAGACTGACCAGGAGGCCCATCCTCTTGCCGCCCACATCTCCTCAGTGCTGGGAAGTGAGCAGCCTGGACTGACTACACAAGCTTCCTATAGGACAAACAAACTACTGTTTTTTTCATTTTGAATTAGTATAAAACCTTTCTTCCTAACGAATTTTCTACTTCAGAGTTAACCAGGTTGATCTGAGTAGCAATTAGTGTTTGATTTTGTGGGTGTTTTCATTTATGACACTCAGATTTTAAAAGATAAACTCTACCTAATCTCAGTTTCATTTTAGGCCTCAGTGTCACAATGCTCTCCCAGTTTAGAGTATCAGAGGGAAAGAGTCTGGAGCTAGGATTTCAGTGGCTTAATAAACAAAAGATCTAGTAACATGAAATTAGATCTTGATTACTTTTGCCAGTGAG
Source organism: Monodon monoceros (assembly GCF_005190385.1). Taxonomy (NCBI): domain Eukaryota; kingdom Metazoa; phylum Chordata; class Mammalia; order Artiodactyla; family Monodontidae; genus Monodon; species Monodon monoceros. Next base: position 110,657,649 of record NW_021703778.1, read on the forward strand.
GGGTAAGAATACACGAATAAAATTAATGGAACCTAAAACCCCAAGTTCAACCTTTTTTCCAATTAAATATTTATTTTTTTAATTACTAAATAAATACAGAAAATCTTGCAGTAATCTCACTGTCAGTTTCCTTTTACCCTGATCTTCAAGAGATGAAGCTACTGAAAAGATGGGGGGGGGAATTGATAACGTGCCAGATAACCTAGAAATTGAGAAATCAACTCCTCAATAATATTAATATAGCCATCTCTTACTGCTTCAGGTTAGATCTCCAAAGAGTGCTTCTGTTTCTTATTTTTTTTAACAAGCTTTCATTGAATATTTACCCAGTACAAGACACATGCTAGAATTATGAAATGAAAAAGACATTGTCTTGTCCTGAGGGGTCTTAGATTCCACCAGTGAGACAACAAGCTACAAGGCTGAATGCACTAAGTCTAACAGAATCACTGACAAAACGGTGGAGCACAGGGGAGGGAATGACTTACATTCCAATGTGTGTGGCACCCAGGGAAGGAAGTGGATCAGGGAGGCCTTCGTGGAGGACGATGAGAAGTAACGACAGGTAAGACAGGAATAAAGACACAGACCTACTAGAGAATGGACTTGAGGACACGGGGAGGGGGAAGGGTAAGCTGGGACGAAGTGAGAGAGTGGCATGGACATATATACACTACCAAACATAAAATAGATAGCTAGTGGGAAGCAGCCGCATAGCACAGGGAGATCAGCTCGGTGCTTTGTGACCGCCTGGAGGGGTGGGATAGGGAGGGTGGGAGGGAGGGAGACGCAAGAGGGAAGAGATATGGGAACATATGTATATGTATAACTGATTCACTTTTTTATAAAGCAGAAACTAACACACCATTGTAAAGCAATTATACTCTAATAAAGAAGTAAAAAAAAAAAAAAGTAACGACAGAACATTCTGGGTGAAGGAAGAGCAGGAACAGGACTTTGCCGTTACTCTGTGAGCCTGAGGTAAAACTCTTGATTGATTTGGCTGAAACGTGCAGGTGCGTGAGGAAGGGTTGGAAGAGTGGGTAGGAAAATCTGTTGGGGCTGAAACATGAAGGATCTTGAGGATGGACTGTATTTTTCATGAAAATGGGGAAGCTTTCTGAGAACTGAAGTGCCAAGATTGGCTTTGTGAGTTAGAAAGAAAAGTGTGGCAACAATGTAAGTCACGGGTTTAGGATGAAAGAGACTGGAGACAGGGAAAAACCCCTTAGGCAGTTATTGAAATGACCAAGTTCAGGGTTGCCCAACATGTTCCAAGGAACACTGGTATTCTCAAAAGAAAGGCGGGGGAGGACAGTCTTCCTGGGGAGTCATAATGCATATTAGCATATTAGGTGCTCTTAGATGTCCTGCAGCAAAAACCTAACTTTGCACAACGCAGTGTATCCCAAACTCATCTGACCAAAGCATCTTTGTTGTGATGGTGGTTGTAGAACATCTATTAATACTCAGTAAGACCCTAGCGTTAAACAGGGTATAGCTTGTGAAATGTAGTTCAGGTAGTAGATGATGAGGTTCTGAACTAGGATATAGCAATATAAGATATAGCAATCAGTCCTGTATTCAGTATTTAAAATCTTGAAATATTTCTAATACAATGATTTCCTCAGTTCAGTCATTTCTCTTTGAATCCTGTACACAGGAAAAGCCAAAGATGAGAATTTGGGGCCACGTCAGGAACTGGGAATCTTGGGTTCTGCTGGAGGGCTGAGGGAGTGACGGGAGAGGCTGGGGACAAGAGAATTGGTTAAAAGGCTGGTTAAGAAGCTGTTGGGGGGGCTTCCCTGGTGGCGCAGTGGTTAAGAATCCGCCTGCCAGTGCAGGGGACATGGGTTCTATCTCTGGTCCAGGAAGATCCCACATGCCGTGGAGCAACTAAGCCCGTGTGCCACAAATACTGAGCCTGAGCTCTAGAGCCCGCGAGCCACAACTACTGAGCCCACATGCCGCAACTACTGAGCCTGCGCTCTAGAGCCCGCGAGCCACAACTACTGAAGCCCACGTGCCACAACGACTGAAGCCGTGCGCCTAGAGCTCGTGCTCCACAACAAGAGAAGCCACCACAGTGAGAAGCCTGCGGACCGCCAGGAAGAGTAGCCCCCGCTTGCCGCAACTAGAGAAAGCCCACGCACAGCAATAAAGACCCCGCGAAGCCAAAAATAAATAAATAAATTTATAAAAAAAAAAAAAAAGAAGCTGTTTGACACCAGGTGTCATCACCACCCCAGAAAGCCAAGCGACTTTCCCTTTCTCCCAACCCTGCAGGAAACAGGAAGTAAAGGCAAATTATACCTCCAGTAAAAATACAATGTAGAGGGCTTCCCTGGTGGCGCAGTGGTTGAGAGTCTGCCTGCCGATGCAGGGGACACGGGTTCGTGACCCGGTTCAGAAAGATCCCACATGCCGCGGCATGCCGCATACCGCAAAAAAAAAAAAAAAAAGTTATACAAAAATAACTTGATAAAAATTAAAATTAAAAAATTCCAAGACATGCCGCGGCATGCCGCGTACCGCAAAAAAAAAAAAAGTTATATAAAAATAACTTGATTAAAATTAAAAAATTCCAAGATTTGCAGTGATAAAGAGCAAAGCTTTATGCATTACCTAAAGATGAAGACCATTCTTTTTTTTTTTTTGCGGTAAGTGGGCCTCTCACTGTTGTGGCCTCTCCCGTTGCAGAGCACAGGCTCCGGTCGCGCAGGCCCAGTCGGCCATGGCCTACGGGCCTAGCCGCTCCGCGGCATGTGGGATCCTCCCGGACCGGGGCACGAACCCGTGTCCCCTACATCGGCAGGAGGACTCTCAACCACTGTGCCACCAGGGAACCCCGAAGACCATTCTTTTATTCAAGACACATGGCAAAAGGTACCTTCTGTGCTAGTCTGGATCATCTGTGTAGAGTTCTCTTGAGATCTCCAGGTAAAAGCTACCGAAGGCACAAGCTATATTTTGATAATGATTCTCCCTATGAATTATTTATCATATTTTTATATAGTGGAAAACTACCTGGCAACTGGTATATCATGGTTACATTGTGGATACAGATGGTTAATAAGCAGGGACTGCTATATTTGACTCAATAAAATAATTCTAAACCAGAAGCTGAAGTTACTTTAGAAAGCAGCTTACTACAGTAAAAGGAGAAAGGAAATCACTGTGGCCCTAGCACCTAGAGACCCTGTAAAAGCTGACATTTCTGCGCATGCATAGGAATCCCAGGTCAAACACCGGGCAACTGAAAACCCAAGAAAAAGTGATTTAACTTGAACGCCTTTAAAGAAATTCATGTGAGCTACTCCTATGACAACACAGATGGATTACACACCAATGAAGTTAGTTTGAGGCTAAGAGTTCATTTAAATATGAGACGGCTCCTTTTAAACTCTGTGAGTTGAAAAATCCATGACTGTTGCGTACCTGTTTGCATTTTTTTTTTTTAAGGATCTTCCAGAAGAGGATCATCTCACTTTCCCATGACAGCCTATGCCTGGAGAGAGGTTTGGTACTACACCTGCACAGCTAAAGAAGAGGCCTTGTTCGTAAAGGCTGGGCCAGGGATTCTGCAAGAAGCTCAGAACATGACTTAAGCATCTGTGTGAAGTCATCGGATTTTGATACATATGCAAATAACTTCCCCTGCCATCCTTCACTGATCAAGCAACACTGGGAGTCAAAAGCACTTTTACAGTCCTTGGGACTCTAAGGACACACCGCTTAGGTGACTGCTGGTGCTTACTACCTCCACCTTGGATGTGTTGAAAGAGTGGCAGATCAGTAAAAACTTAGGGGTGAGCAACCCTGATGACTCATCTGTGAGTCCATTCAACATTGTGTGCCAGAACTGGGAGGACAAAGGGAATCTTTGAAAGGCCCGGTACTCAAGAAGCTCACAGCCCAGATTCATAACACATGATTACATACCAGTCTTTTACAGAGGTAAGCAGCTGAGGCCGGGAGCATGGAGGCCTATTAATCACAGGCTTCACAGAGGAGCACCCGTCTTTATCAGACCCCTCTCTGCCTTTTGTCGACAGATCCTGCCTTACTGTGATGTGAGCACTGAAAAAGTCAAAATTTGGTAGGACTGAGAAAATTTAAAATCTGCCTTGGCATTACCCAGGCTAGGATAACAGACACAGTTAAAGGCAGCTGCAAAATAACAAGAAAAACCTCTCTCCCCGTGACACATTACAGCTGTAAAGTATCAAAATCACACCCTTCTTTGCATGACTCCTGCTTTCCTAACTCACTGAAAGCATTTGTTCTCTAAAATCATAGATTATCAGAAACTTTCCTATTTGAAATTATATCCATAAAAATGAAACATTCCATTCCTGATTGAGAATCCAAGCCACTTTGACATAGAGCAGGAGCCTTGATTTACAACCCAGGTGTAAAGCTTCAGAAAAGGAGTTGTGGACACAACATTCCACACCTAAACTTTTACTTTCCAAGGAAACATCACTCTGAGCTCAGTTCAACAGTTTAAGCCTGACACTGACCACGTGAGCCCTGCTTTGCTTTCAGCCTGTCACTGCTTCTTTGAAATTTTATCTCCACCATTCCCTCAAATCTTGTATTTTTTAAATTTTTTAAATTTATTTATCTGCTCCAGGTCTTAGTTGTGGCACGAGGGGTCTTGGTTGTGATATGCGGAATCTAGTTCCCTGACCAGGGATCGAACCCCGGCCCCCTGCATTTGGAGCGTGGAGTCTTAACCACTGGACCACCAGGGAGGTCCCTCAGGTCCTGTATTAACTCTATACTTTGTTTGGTCCTCTGGTGAGTAGCCTCCCTCATTGTAATGGGTTAATAAACCTGACTTTGTCACATGACCGGTCTGTGGATGGGCCAAGACAGCATCATAATCTATGAGAGTCTTTTTGATTTCCAGAATCCTATAGTAACAATCTAGATAGTATTTGGGATATGACTATACAGCTGTGGCAGAGGGAAGGATTTGTACCTGAGGTTTAGTTTCTTAGTACATCTACCCATTTGTTAGCTTGAAATTTGATTCCACGCTTGAATTACAAAGATTGAAATGTGATAACTGCACTTAAAGAGTCTTAAAGTCTACTACAAATAAATAAATAAATAAATAAGATATATGGAAAATTTGCATTCAGAGAAAAAACTTTCCCAAAGAAGAGTTTGATCTCACAAAGAGTTAAAACCTCAGAGGGCTGAACTCCCGGCCAATTCATACCAATCGTGTAAGACTCAGCTCAAAAATTTCCTCCTCTCCAGAGCTGTCCCGAGTCCTTCCTTTTCTATACTCTGGTGGCACCTGGTGTTACATTTGTGCCATGGCCGACACCACACAACATTGTGATTGTTTACCTGTTTTCGCCACTCATTTCAATTCGTTGAGAGCAGGCCCCTGCCTGTAAATTCCTAACACCTGACACAATCCCAGGCAGAGAGGAGCTCAGTTAATGTTGATGAACTAATGAATGAAGGGGAGACTGGCAGCAAGAAAACCAGTTGGCAGGTGGTTGTAATGGTCCAAAAGGGATGGAAATGACCTGGACTCAGTGTGACTAGAGGAAAATGATAGATAAGTAGGGGACATTTGAAAGGAAGATGGAAAAAAAACAAAAAAGACTCGATAACTAAGTGGAAGTGGGAAACAAAGAACAATTTTCAATTTTAAGCCTACACAGCTAGGAAGTGGATACCACAACAGGCATAAAGGAATCCTAGAGTAGACAATTTTTTCAGTTTTGGGGTTTTCGGGTTTTTTTTTTTTCTTTGGCCATGTCCTGTGTGGCATACAGGATCTTAGTACCCCAACTAGGGATCAAACCTGAGCCCCTTGCAGTGGAAGCTTGGGGTCTTAACCATTGGACCGCCAAGGAAGTCCCTGTTCAGTTTTAGATAAGCAGATTTTGCAAGGTACTAGGAAAATCCAGTGTGCTTCTAGACATTCAGAATTAGAGTCAAGGCTCAAAATAGACTTGGGAATCATTAACACTGAGACTGAAACTTTTGAAAAAGTGGATGAACATTCTAAGGAAGAGACTATGCACTGAATGGTTGAGGGACTGAAACTTGGGGAATGAGAAGGTCTAGAGGAAAAGAAGTAAAAAGGCAACAAAGAAAGAGCGTGTTCACAGAGGAACAGGGCAGTACAATATCCTGCACAGCAATGGAGAAGGACCACCTGCAGGTGAGAGGAGGAAAACCCAAGAAAGTCACCTGAAAAACTATCAGAACTCCAAGTTCAGCATGGTAGTGAGTTATAAAATACAGCAATTGCTTACAACAAACAATGGCTTTCCTCCAACTATTACCTGTTAGAAAATATAATGGACAAAAGATACAATTTTCAATAGTAAAAACAAAAATACCTAGGAGTAAACTTTGAAAATGTGTGGTAAATTTTACAAAGTTACAAAAACCGAAAGATTTTTTTAAATATTTATTTATTTATTTATTTATTTATCTGGCTGAGCCAAGTCTTAGTTGCAGCGTGTGGGAGCTTTAGTCGCGGCATGTGATCTCTTAGTTGCAGCATGTGATCTCTTGGTTGTGGCATGTGGGATCTAGATGGAACCCGGTTCCCCTGCATTGGGAGCGTGGAGTCTTAGCCACTGGACCACCAGGGAAGTCCCCAAAACCGAAAGATTTTAACAATGAAGAGATGTAGTAGATGGGAAACACTGTATTATGAAATGTTAGTGTCCTCCAAATTTACACATTAAATACAATTTAAAGCCAAAATAAATTCCAAGTGGACCAATGAGATACTTGAAAAATAAAAAACAGATAAAAGATGTATAAATGGGGAGAAAAGGGAGAATGTGTCCTAGGCATAATCCCAAAAGCAGGACTAGTAAAAAAATAAAAATAAAAATTGATAGATATGATTGTGAACGAACCTGATCCTAGACCCCAAGCACCCCAGCTCAGGCCTTTAAAATGTCCTCCCCAGTCCTTGGATCTGTGATCCTTACAATCTGCCCCCCACCAGCCCCCAACACCAACCCTGGCCTTAGCTCAAGGTATTTCCATCCCCTGTACAGATGAATCATCTGTAAGTATTTGCCAATGACCTTCACAATCCCACTGTAGGTGAAGCAACACTACAGATTCTCAAATTCCGAAACCACTCCCACAGCCTTGTGATACAGCTAGCCCTCAGCCCTGGCTGAGAAATAGGATCAAGAGAAAAACACAACCAGGCCATGCCTGGCACTGATAAGCCCAAAGCCAAAATTCCATACCATGAGTGTGTTTGGGCTGGGGTTGTTCCAGTCCTAGAAGTAACAGCAACACACCCCACCTGACCAAAAACAGGGACCAAAAGCAGGGGAAAGATAGTAGCAAGTACCTATTAGGATAAATGTTCAAATGTTCTCTGGCTTGTTTTTTCCTTGTCTTAAAAAAAAACAGGGACTTCCCTGGTAGCACAGTGGAGAGGAGTCCACATTCCCAATGCAGGGGACCCGGGTTCAATCCCTGGTCAGGGAACTAGATCCCATGTGCAAGCCGCGACTAAGAGTTCGCATGCCACAATAAGGAGCCCACTGGCCGCAACTAAGGAGCCCACATGCTGCAAGTAAGACCTGGTGCAACCAAATAAATAATTTTTTTTTAAAAAGAGAAGTTATTACACAGCCTCACACCATACACAAAAATAAACTCAAAATGGCTTAAAGACTTAAATTTTAAAAAATAAATAAACAGGGCTTCCCTGGTGGCGCAGTGGTTGAGAGTCCGCTTGCCAATGTAGGGGACACGGGTTCGTGCCCCGGTCTGGGAAGATCCTATGTGCCGCGGAGCGGCTGGGCCTGTGAGCCATGGCCGCTGAGCCTGCGCGTCCGGAGCCTGTCCTCCGCAACGGAAGAGGCCACAGCAGTGAGAGGCCCACGAACCGCAAATAAATAAATAAATTAATTAATTAATTAATTAACAGTCCTTCATAGTGGTTCTCAAACTTCAGAGCACATCAGAATCACCTGGAAGGTTTGTTAAAAAGATGGCTGGGGGCTTCCCTGGTGGCACATTGGCTGGGAGTCCAGCTGCCAGTGCAGGGGACACGGGTTTGATCCCTGGTCAGGGGGGATCCCATGTGCTGTGGAGCAAGTATGCCCTCGAGCCACAACTACTGAGCCCGCATGCCACAACTACTGAAGTCTGCATGCCTGGAGCCCATGCTCTGCAACAGGACAGGCCACTGCAATGAGAAGCCCGCACACCGCAACAAAGAGTAGCCCCTGCTCGCCACAACTAGAGAAAGACCACGCACAGCAACAAAGACCCAACGCAGCCAAAAATAAATTAATTAATTATTTAGAAAAAAAAAAAAGATGGCTGGGTCCCACCCCCCATGGCCTGGAGTGGGACCTGAAGGTTTACATGTCTACAGGTCAGTTAAACCAAATTTTGAAAGAAAAAATCATCACAATCTTATACAAAATCTTTCAGAGCACAGAAAAATAGAGTTCTCCCCACCTTGTTCTATGACAGGATATAACCTTGATCCTAGAAACAGATAAGAACAGCTAAGAAAGGACAAGTACTGGACAACATCACTTGAGAACTAGGTAGAAAAATTAAAATTGACAATCTGATTCTAAAATTTATATAGAAATACAAAGGGCCTAGGATAGCCGAAACAACTTCAAAAATAACAAAACTAGAGGGATTATACTACCTGATTTCAAAGCTTATTATAAAGCTATAGTAATTAAGACAATGTGGTATTAGCATAAATGTAGACCTGTATTTCAATGAAACAGAATAGAGTCAAGAAACAGACCTACACATATATGATTATTTCATTTTCAACAAAGGTCCCAAGGCAATTCAATGGGAAGGATAATCTTTTCAACAAAAGGTGCAGGAACACTATTGGGTAGCTATATACAAAAAAAAAAAAAAAAACACTCAACCTTTATCCCACATCACATACAAAAACTGACTTAAGACGGATCACAGACCTGAATGTAGGAACTTAAAGTGTAAAACTTGTACTTTTATTATTTTTGGCCATGCCACACAGCACGTGGGATCTTAGTTTCCCAACCAGGTATCGAACCTGTGCCCCCCGCAGTAGAGGAGCAGAGTCTTAATCCCTGGACCACCAGGGAAGTCCCTAAAGTATAAAACTTGTACATGAAGGGACTTCCCTGGTGGTCCAGTGGTTAAGAATTCGCCTTCCAATGCGGGGGACGCCGCTTGATCCCTGGTTGGGGAACTAAGATCCCACATGCCGTAGCGCAACTAAACCCACGCCTGGAGCCACAACTACTGAGTTCGTGCACTCTAGAGCCCGTGCACCACAACTAGAGAAGCCCACACGGCACAACTAGAGAGAAGCCCACAACGAAGACCCAGCGCAGCCAAAAAAAAAAAAAAACTTGTAGAGGAAAATAGGAGAAAATCTTAGTGACCTTGGGTTTTGCAAAGATTTCTTAAATATGGCACAAAAAGAAAACATTGATAAGTTGGACCTCATCAAAATGTAAAACTTTTGCTCTGTTAACTAAAATGAAAAGGCAAGCCACAGACTGAGACAAAATATTTGCAAAATACATACCCAACAAAGTAGACCCAATTTTAAAATAGACAGTTCACCAAAGATGGCAAATAAGCATAAGAAAAGGTGATCAACATCAATTAGTTAATAGGGAAATGCAAATTGAAACCATAATGAGAAATCTCTACACACCCAATTGAATGGCTACAATTAAAAAGACAGACTAGGGACTTCCCTGGTGACCCAGTGGTTAGGATACGGCACTTTCACTGCCTGCTATGGCCCCAGTTTCAATCCCTGGTCCTGGTGGGGGAACTAAGATCCCACAAGCCATGAGCTGCAGCCAAAAAAAAGACAGACTTAAAAAATAAAAAGACAGACTATACCAAATGTTGCTGATGTGCACCAGTTGGAACTCTAATACACTGCTGGTAGGAATGCAAAGTGTTGCCATCACTTTTGAAAATAGTTTGGAAGTTTCTCAAAAAGTGATACATATACCAACCACACAACCTAACCATCCTACTCCAAAATGTTTACCAAAGAGAAATGAAGGCATGTGCCCCTACAAAGACATGTATATGAACATTTATTTGTAATGGCCAATAATTGGAAACAACCCAAATGTCTATAAACAGGTGATAAATAAATTGTAGTATAATCCATATGAAGTTCATACAATAGAATACTACTCAGCATTAAAAAGGAACAACTATCTATAATATGCAACAACATGGATGAATCTCCAAATAAGTAGTCTGAGTGACTGAGGTCATGCAAAGAGTATATACTGCATGATGCTATTTATATAAGATTATGGGAAATGCAAATTATAGTGATAGATCAGTGGTTATCTGGGGTGAGGGGGTGCAGAGGAAGAGATGGATTACCAAGGGGCATGAGATAACTATCAGGGTGATAGATATGCTCAATATCTTGACTGTGGTGATGGTTTCATGGGTATATACATATGTCAAAAGTAATAAAACTGTACATTTTTATATGCATTTTATTGTATATGTTTATACTTTAATAAAGCTATAAAAACATTAAAATATGCAAAACAACTCCAGCGACATATAAAAACTATAATTTGAACCTAAAACTTCTCTTTAAAAATTCAGTCTATTAAAAAAAAAAAAACCTATAATTTGGTCAGGGGAGAAGTTCCCAAGACCACCCCCAGTTTCAATGATTCATTAGGAGGACTCACAGGACTCAGCGTGTAGTCACATTCATGGCTATGATTTATTACAGTGAAAGGGTACAAAGCAAAATCAGCAAAGGAAAAAGGCAAATGGGCAAAGTCCACAGAAAATCAGACACAAGCTGCCAAGAGTCCTCTCCCAGTGGAGTCACCAGGACACACTTAATTCCCCCAGTTGTGACAACACATGTTCTCTACCAGAGAAGCTCATTAAAGACCCTGCTCCCAAGGTTTTTATTTGGGCCTGGTCACGTAGGCACCCTTGGTCTAGCAGTACCAAAATTCTAGACTCCCAGGAGGAAAGCCGGTGTTTAGCATAAACCACATTGTTTATACAAACAGTTTAGGCACAGTGAGCTATTTCTATCAGTTAGGGTGGTTGAAATCCTCCCCAGATTCTTAGTTTGCAGATGCCAGCCAGGGCCAACCTTGTAAGCAGGCTTTTCAAAGGATAGCAGTCAGGGGGACTTCCCTAGTGGTCCAGTGGGTAAGACTCCGCACCCCCAATGCAGGAGGCCCAGGTTCGATCCCTTGTCAGGGAACTAGACCCCACATGCACGCTGCAACTAAGAAGTCCGCAACTAAGAGTTCACATGCCACAACTAAGAGGCCCACATGCTGCAACTAAAGATCCTGCATACCACAACGAAGATCCGAGTGCCGCAACTAAGACAAGGCACAGCCAAATAAATAAATAAATAATAAAAATTAATTGGCTTTAAATGGGAAAATTGTATACTGTGTGAATTATATCTCAACACAGCTCTTGTATTTTTTTAAATCAGTTAGGGTTGGTGAGCTTTGGTGAGTGGGGACACTGCAACTGAGCATCTGCAGTTCCCAGGCTTGTACTGACAGCAGGGATGGCTCCACTTCCCATCTAAAGGAAAATACCAGATTTTTTAAAATATAGCAGATGTAGAGAGATATAATCTACATACCGTACAACTCACCCATTTAAAGACAACCTGTTTTTTTATATATCAATCTTATATTCAGTCATCTTGCTAAATTCCCATACTCCTGAAAACCTGTCTGGGCTTCTTTAGGTAGAGAACTCTTATCATCTATGAACAATGACATTTCTTTTTTCCTTTCCAATCCTTATACTTCTTTTTTTTTTTTTTTTGGCCGAGCCTCGTGGCTTATAGGATCTTAGTTCCCCAACCAGGGATGGAACCCGGGCCCCAGCAGTGAAAGTGCCGAGTCCTAACCACTGGACCGCCAGGGAATTCCCTAATTTATTTTTCTTATCTTACTCCACTGGCAAGGAGCACCAGAAAAAGCAACCTAGGCCAGACACTTACTAAAGTTTGGGCGCTCTAACAGAGACCATGATAATGATATTGTTTAATTGTACCTTAAAAAATCCAAACATAATCTGGAGTTAGAAACAAAAACTAAGTTCAAAATTTTAAATCTGAAGATGCTCCACTTCAAGTGAAAACTCCATCCTTAAACAACAAGCTCTACCAGAGAGATTTAGAAGTTACATCCGTACTACCAGTGAAGGAACCATCAACAGACTCCACTGGTGTGCAGGGGTTTCAGGGTAAAGGAATTGAAAAATGTGGCAGTACTAAAACAAAAACAATGAATAAGCTTTCCCATTTCTCTAATTGTAGCACAATTAGTGATTATTTGAATTTGGATGAAATTACGGAAGATGATTTGCATGATGGTTAATGCTTGAGTAAAACGGAGGAACATTCTTTTGAGAGGAAGCACTAGACCCAGTATTAGTGATCCGACTTCAGTGAGAGTGAGGAAAATGAAGAACTCACTATAAGTAAAAATGAAGGAAAGTTTGTTTTAAGTGAAGGAAAAGCCCCAGTAAAAAAGAATCCACCTAGGGCTTCCCTGGTGGCTCAGTGGTTGGGAGTCCGCCTGCCGATGCAGGGGACGCGGGTTCGTGCCCCGGTCCTAAAAGATCCCACATGCCGCGGAGTGGCTGGGCCAGTGAGCCATGGCCGCCGAGCCTGCGCGTCCGGTGCCTGTGCTCCGCAACGGGAGAGGCCCGCGCGTACCGCAAAAAAAAAAGAACCCACCTAAATTAAAATGTAATACTTTGAGGACACCAGTAGATGGGGCTGCTGTAGCAGCTAAAATAATCAACTCACACCAAAAAGTGCTTCTCTCACTTTAGAGCCTATAAGGAAATGATTACAAATATTCAGCCCCGCAGCTAAAAGCAAGAGGTCAAAAGATTCCACCAGCAGCATCAGGAAGTAGTGGCAAGAGCAGCAGACTACTTGTGAATGTTTGTATTAAGTCTTGATAACTGGTACAATGTTTTAAAATTCCAAGCATATTCCTATAGAACACAACGTCTGCTGAAACAGAAATACAGTGAAATTGAGAGATCAGCACTTCTATTTAAGGCGTGGAGGAAAGCTATGTGAATGCCTATGTGTGCATGTGTCTGTCTGTTTAAACAATCACTTTGTATTAAATCAATAATATAGCAGGGCTCCCCTGGTGGCGCAGTGGTTGAGAGTCCGCCTGCCGGTGCAGGGGACAGGGGTTCGTGCCCCGGTCTGGGAAGATCCCATATGCCGCGGAGCGGCTGGGCCCGTGAGCCATAGCCGCTGAGCCTGCGCGTCCGGAGCCTGTGCTCCGCAACGGGAGAGGCCACAACAGTGAGAGGCCCGCGTACCGCAAAAAAAAAAAAAAAAGAGGGGGATGGGTGAGGTGGATGAAGAAGAGTTCATTGAGAACTTATCTACGAGACAGACTCACAGACATAGAAAACAGCCTTGTGTTTGCCGGGGCGGGGAGCGGGGGGAGGGATGGATTGGGAGGTTGGGGTGAGCAGATGCAACTATTATATAGAGAATGGATAAACAACAAGGTCCTACTGCATAGCTCAGGGAACTATATTCGATATCCTGTAATAAACCATAATGGAAAAGAATGTATATCTATATATGCATAACTGAATCACTTTGCTATAGAGCAGAAATTAATACATTGTAAAACAACTATACTTCAATAAAATTAATTTTTTTTTAAAGTTCATTGAGGGGGTTTCCCTGGTGGCACAGTGGTTAAGAATCCGCCTGCCAATGCAGGGGACATTGGTTTGAGCCCTGGTCCAGGAAGATCCCACATGCCACAGAGCAACTAAGCCCGTGCACCACAACTACTGAGCCTGCGCTCTAGAGCCCGTGAACCACAACTACTGAGCCCACGAGCCGCAACTACTGAAGCCCGCGTGCCTAGAGCCTGTGCTCTGCAACAACAGAAGCCACCGCAATGAGAAGCCCACGCACCGCAACAGACACAACGCAGCCAAAAATAAATAAATAAAATTATTTTTAAAAAAAGTTCATTGAGATCTCAGACAACAGGGGAAAAGGGAGCCAAGGTATAGAATCTACCACATGGAATGGAGCAACTCTGTATCTGGAAGGTATGCTCATCACCTGAGGAAGGACTAAAGAAAGACAACATAAAGAAAAGACTTGGTAAAACTGGAAGAAGAAAAAAAAAAGATTTGGGGAGAGGCTCTGGAGGGTACTGAGGAATTCAAAATTGTTTCCACTTTCTAGCTTAAGGTCTTACTCTCCTATTGATATGTTTCTTTGAGGGGTGGGAGGGCAGTATATTCCCATTGGAAGATGGTAGGAAATAAGATTCACCTTAATTGAAATGTGCTTTATCATCAACTTTGCTATTGCATAAAATAAAGGATGACAATTGTTATGGGCTTAACTGTATCCTCTCATAATTCATATGTTGAAATCCTAACCCCCAGTGCATCATAATGTGACTGCGCTTGGAGACAGGATCTGTAATGAGGTAATTAAGGTCAAATGAGGTCATATAGGTAGGCCCTAATCCACTATGACTGCTATCCTTATTAAGAGGAGATGAGGACAGACATGCATACACACAGAGAAAGATCATGTGAAGACACAGCAAGAAGGCAGCCTTCTGCTAGCCAAGGAAAGAAGACCCAAAAGAAACCAAACCTGCTGACCTTGATCTTGGGCTCTCAGCCTCCAGAACTGGCAGAAAATAAATTTCTGTTGTTTAAGCCACCGAGTCTGTGGTATTTTGTTATGGCAGTCCTAGCAACACATCAATCTAAACAAAAAGTACTCTGCCTAGAGTTGCTTTCATGCCAAAGAAACTTTCCTGTGCTTCCCTAGGTCTCATAAGCCAACATCTATTAAGAGATAGTAAAATCTGTCATGCTATTAAGAATTATTGAAATTGCTTAATTATCTGAATATGGGATGTTGATAAACTACTGCCAACTTTTTGTCCCCTTACTGATCCATAGGAAGACTCAAACAAATCCAATTTATCCATTTGGCACTGCAGGCAGAGTGCCCAGGGCCCACAAGCTTTTCCAGAAAAGAAAATGTACAAGAAAATGTCTGAGATCTGGGCATGAAAAGGGCAGGTACCAGTTCTAAATAAGAAAACAAAACTACAAAATTAAGAGATGCTTCATTAAATTTATATATAAACTTCATTAATTTTTCATTTTAAAACACATACAAATTTCCCTACATTTGAAAATAATGAGGACTTTAGCTTTTTGCATTTCTCAGGAATTCTCACATATGCACAACGATTGCCTAAAACTCACATCAAATCATGAGTCAACACACTCAAATAATTTCAAAAACAAGAATAATCCATTCAAAAAATTTTTGAGAAAAATTTTCAACATTGGATATGGGTGCATCTTAATATTTGATGACACGGGGTAGGGTCTCCCTTTTCTCCCTCCATTCCCTAACTGCCTGTCTCCTTCAGCTCCAAATCACTAATCATAGTTCAGAGAGGCGGGGGCAGTGATTCCTGCAAGGGAGGGCTGGGGGGTTGTGAGGGCAAAACTTCCGGGGGCTAGGAGGATGAGGAGCTCAGGAAAGAAGCAAACACAGGGACTTCCCTGGCAGTCCAGTGGTTAAGAAACTGTGCTTCCGCTGCAGGGGGCACAGGTTCCATCCCTGGCTGGGGAACTAAGATCCTGCATGCTGTGAGGTGCAGTCAAAAAAAAAAAAAAGAAGCAAGCACAAACAGGTCGTGTATGATATACATGGAAATGCAAAACATATAAGCCTAAATACATCCTGGACCCTTTAAAACATAAGTGACAGATTTAACAAGTAGTGTATCTAATGCTGTATTTCCACATCTAGAGGCAGGAGGCCACCTCTAGAGAGCAGCCCCTGGCTTACATCCAGCAGGAAAACAGCAACTTCAGTCCTACAACATTGCAACAACTTGCAGTAGCTTGGAAGTGGAGTAGCTAGTGGAATCTTCCCCAGTCAAGTCTCCAGATAAGACTCCAACCTGGCCAATAACTTGATTACAACCTTCTCGGACCCTCAGTAGAGGACACTGTTAAACCATGCCCAGACTCCTGACTCACAAAAACTATGGGATGACAAATATATGTCACTTTATGCCACTAGGTTTGTGGTCATCTGTTCCACAGCAATAAAAACTAATACAGTGAGCCAAGCTAGGCCCACATGTTTATTTAAGCCTCATTTAAATATTAAATAATTTATGCTTCACTTAGAAAAGGAATTGGGGCAGATTAAGGCTACAAGTGATCCTTTAAGGTTCATGTGTAGCTGTTTAACACACAGATTAGAGGAAAACAATTAAAATTACAAAATGTGAGAAGGTTATGGTGAAAAGCACTATGATTGTTGAATGATCTGAATGTAATCAAATTGTAAATAACAGCATCCTAAGAAAACAAAAGAAAAAATACTCAAAGGTATGCATTAAAACTGAGTTAGGGACTTCCCTGGCAGTCCAGTGGTTAAGACTGTGCTTCTGGGACTTCCCTGGTGGCGCAGTGGTTAAGAATCCACCTGCCAATGCAGGGGACACGGGTTCGATCCCTGGTCTGAGAAGATCCCAGATGCCGTGGAGCAACTAAGCCTGTGTGCCGCAACTACTGAGCCTGCACTCTAGAGCCCGCGAGCCACAACTACTAAGCCCATGAGCTACAACTACTGAACCCTCATGCCTACTGAAGCCTGCGTGCCTAGAGCCCATGCTCCGCAACAAGAGAAGCCACCGCAATGAGAAGCCCGTACACTGCAATGAAGAGTAACCCCCGCTCACTGCAACTAGAGAAAGCCTGCATGCAGCAACAAGGACCCAACACAGCCAAAAATAATTAATTTAAAAAAAAAAAAGAGAGACTCCATGCTTCCACTGCAGGGGGCACGCGTTTGATCCCTAGTCGAAGAACTGAGATTCTGCATGCCAAGGGGCACAGACAAAAAAAAAAAAAAAAAAAGAGGCAGAAAAATTGTTGCAGCCCTCTCTGCTTGAAGTCAAAACAGTGTTGACCACCAATCTCCTTTAAGTAATATTTCAAGGATTTTTTTTTAAGTTAAAGGGACATAAAGAATAATTGTACATAGTTTTATATTTTGTAATACTTAAATGTATTATAGTCTATTCATGGATCACTTTATATTTTTTTGTTGCAACATCTTCATGGTTACCCTTTGGATTACAACTGTCATCTTACATTTCTAAGAAACTAGCTTGAATTCAGCTTTAGTAGTATACAAAACTGATTCTATACAGTTCTGTCCTTCCCCTTTATGTTGTTACTGTTACAAACTATATCTTTGGACATTGTGATTTCCTGCCTCATGTTTATTATTTAGTCACATTCTGAGTAGGGCCTCCAACAATGTGTCTTTTTAATATCTGCTCCAGGTGATCTTTACGTGTAAGACCACTGAGATACTCCTACTCAAGTGGAAATAAGGGTACAATGAGGGTGGTGGAGCAATCTAGGAAGAAAGTAGGGTTTGCAATGATAGTAAGACAGAAAGACATCTTGCAAAGTTACAATAAGGCAAACACAAGGTTAAAATAAACAGACTAGGGCTTCCCTGGTGGCGCAGTGGTTGAGAGTCCGCCTGCCGATGCAGGGGACACGGGTTCGTGCCCCGGTCCGGGAAGATCCCACATGCCGTGGAGTGGCTGGGCCCATGAGCCATGGCCACTGAACCTGCACGTCCAGAGCCTGTGCTCCGCAACGGGAGAGGCCACAACAGTGAGAGGCCCGCATACCACAAAAAAAATAAAAAATAAAAAAAATAAACAGACTAATAGTGTTATTCTGTAACGTTATCATCTGGCAACATGTTGAAATGTTTAAAAGTATATATATTGCTTCCAACTGGACAGGTATCAGCATATCATAAAAATTATCAAGTATGCTATTAAGACATTGGAAATTCCTAAAAGCAAATTCTTTATCATTTTTTTACCTCCATCTAATTCTTACCAACACCACACCATTACTGGTTCCAGTTCACCTTATGTGTAGCTTTTAGAAAGTGCAAAATACAAGGAGGTGGAAAGGATATGTTTTCCCTTCTGGAGGTGTATCATTCTCTGAGGGAGTATGCAGAGGTCCCCATCAAGCTCTGTTGAGCCCTGACCTCTGTGGGGAATCACTGCTCTCCTCCAACCTTTTCATTTTATAAGTGGAAAACTGGGACTCAAAGGAACAGACCTGCCAAAGATTAGCGTTGCTGAGCCTGAATTAAAACCTATTTCCTTGGAATTTAAGAAAAAAAAAAATGTCATGAAGAACCTAGGGGTAAAACAGGAATAAAGACACAGACCTACTAGAGAACGGACTTGAGGATATGGGGAGGGGGAAGGGTAAGCTGTGACAAAGCGAGAGAGAGGCATGGACATATATACACTACCAAATGTAAGGTAGATAGCTAGTGGGAAGCAGCCGCATAGCACAGGGAGATCGGCTCGGTGCTTTGTAACCACCTAGAGGGGTGGGATAGGGAGGGTGGGAGGGAGGGAGACGCAAGCGGGAAGAGATATGGGAACATGTGTATATATATAACTGATTCATTTTGTTGTCAAGCACAAACTAACACACCATTGTAAAGCAATTATACTCCAATAAAGATGTTAAAAAAAAAAAAACCTATTTCCTGATTTCTTTCCACTCTATCACATCTCTATTAAAATAACAAGAGGACTGTTAGTTTCCTAATGTTGTTTTTAGAAACAGTCCAATCATATTCTTTTTTTTTTTTTTTTTTTTGCAGTACGCGGGCCTCTCACTGCTGTGGCCTCTCCCGTTGCAGAGCACAGGCTCCGGACGCGCAGGCTCAGCGGCCGTGGCTCACGGGCCCAGCCGCTCCGCGGCATGTGGGATCTTCCCGGACCGGGGCACAAAGCCATGTCCCCTGCATCGGCAGGTGGACTCTCAACCACTGCACCACCAGGGAAGCCCCAATCATATTCTTTTAAAAAGCTAAAATGTACAGATGCCTACAATGCAATTTCCTCCAAGCTGCCACTAATAATTTTTCTATTATTAAGAGCAAAAACAAACACACCTTCATTGCTGGCAAGAGAAATTCTGGAATAAATGGTAGTACAAGCGACAGCAACAAAATTTTTAAGTCTAAGGCTGGAGGGTGAGTTTGCTCTTCCTTACCACAAATTTCTATTTTACTGTGTTAATTCATTAAGTTTAGAATACTGATTAAGTACCACCCTTTTAAGGAAAGACCTATGTTAATTACTCAAGGCACCCCAATACTAACTTCATGTAATTGTAACAGTTATTAATACTATTCACTCCATCCTATGGGTTAGAAGGGAAATAAAGATACTTCTTAGCAAAAACAATATAGACAGAAAGGGTGGGAGGGAGGTCCAAGAGGGAGGGGATATATGTATACATACAGCTGGTTCAGTTTGTTGTACAACAGAAACTAACACAACGTTGTAAAGCATCTATACCGCAATTTAAAAAAAGAAAAAAAATATATATATAGACAGAAGTGAGGAAACAGTTTCTAGATTAAGCACACCAAGGGTATATGCAAAATAAAAAATAAAAATAACACTCTGAAACAAAAGTTACCTGTAACTCCAGAACATTTTAATTCTAAAGAGCTTTAATAAATAAAAAGCCCATTTCCAAATATCTATCAAAAAGAGAATGAATAACAAGTCCCATCAGAGCTGGGGAAACATTTTTTTTTAAAAGGAAGGGGAGGGATGAAGGTAGATAACCATTTTTTTTCAAAAAGATAAAGACAAAACACTGCTTCCTCAAATAACCACTCAGAATGTCACTTGAGATGAGTAGGCAGGAGGAGTATAACTGTCCATATTTGCCTTGTATACAGTACTGGGCAACTAAATGCCAACTTAGCTATTTAGGAATGGCTTGCTAAAACGTTGAAAAAATGAAAGACTTCATCCTTGTCATAGACTGCCACTTCGGTGGAACATTCAGTGCACATGACTGGGTGATAGATTTCTTCCACATCTGTCTGTGCCTGCTCCGCAGCATCTTCTTGGTTAGACCTCATCTTCTTATGGCCTCGCCTTTTCTTCCTGTTCTCTGGGGTTTTGTATCTTAGAATCTCTTCTTTGTTGATAGAACAATTCATTACAAACATTGCTCTATACTGAGTTTTGTATGATTCATGCCTAAGAGGAAAATGAAATGGAGAATTTGGATTTACATTCTATTTTAATAGTTACACATTTAGATAAAATGTGAGAATACCAAAAACTTACTGAAATACCAACCAAAGTAAAAACATGAGAACAAAATGGGAAATTAAAGAGTTTTTAAGAGTTATTTTAAGAACAGGAAGAGAATTGTTAACAGATACTGATGAATATATCCTCTTTTCTACTGCTCTATAAGTAATTTTTATCTCAGAAAAATATGTTTTGATTTGCTCTTCCACCTTAGACAAGGAAAAGCTATTGGAAACCTGAGAGGTAATGTTTAAAAAATCTTTGACTGTGTCTTTTTTCTGTTGTGACCTGAGACTCTGCCCTCCTCTCATTACTAGGTAGTGCCATTCTGGTCACTATTTTAGTAAAAGCTACAGTTTTAGAAGCTTAAAGAGCATCTGATTTATAACGTCCACTCTTAGCTTTACTCCAACAGTCTAAAGAATAGATAATGTTTTCTTTGTTCTCCTCATACACTTAATATTTTCCTACTTCTTTCTTGACTTAGTAAGTTATTTTCCTTTTTTTCCCCCTTAAACATCATGCAACAGAAATATCTATCTGGTTAGAAACAGTGAAGTCAAGTTATGCCTTCTCATCTCCTCTTCCACCACCACCACTACCAGGCTGGTGTTTCTCAAGACGAAACCATAAAAATTTCATTTATACTCCACCGTACTGGAATCCTATCTTAATATGGAACACAATTTTTACCAAGCCCAATTTCTACTGTTAGATCATGAAGCAACTTTGTTTGGGTATAGGAACCCTGTAACATGGTAACATGGTTTAATTTAAAAGAGAAGCAACTTAAGTACAAAGATATTTTACTTTTTCTTTATTTCATATTCTAGGTGTCAATTTATATACAAAAAGCTTAACAGGGCTTCCCTGGTGGCGCAGTGGTTGAGAGTCCGCCTGCCGATGCAGGGGACACGGATTCGTGCCCCGGTCTGGGAAGATCCCACATGCCGCAGAGCAGCTGGGCCCGTGAGCCATGGCCGCTGAGCCTGCGCGTCCGGAGCCTGTGCTCCGCAACGGGAGAGGCCACAACAGTGAGAGGCCCGCTTACCACCAAAAAAAAAAAAGAAAAAAAAAAAAGCTTAACAGCTCATATGGAGAGTACAAAAATTAATTGTT
This sequence comes from Monodon monoceros, assembly GCF_005190385.1. Lineage (NCBI taxonomy): Eukaryota > Metazoa > Chordata > Mammalia > Artiodactyla > Monodontidae > Monodon > Monodon monoceros. The sequence continues at coordinate 110,679,017 of NW_021703778.1, forward strand.
GCAGATGATCAGAAACCTCAAGCTAGCTAGTAAGAGTAAATTACATCTGGCTTCCCATTAGTAACTAGAACAAATCCACCACCTAACATCATCATTTAATTTCAGTTAACCTGATTCAGAACATGGACTAAGCCAGACATTTATAAGGCTACCAGAAAAAGAGAAAAGAAAATAAAGAAAAGGAGAGGAAAAGGGCAAAAGTATATTTGGATTAATAGAATATAAGGGAAAAAAACACATGATCATCTCAATTGATGCATAAAGAAAATCTGAAAAATTCAACACTCTTTCGTGATAAAAACACCCAATAAACTAAGAATAGAAGGAAACCTCCTCAATATAATAAAGACCACATATGAAAAATTCATAGCTAACATCATACTTAATGATGAAAGACTGAAAACTTTTCCTGTAAGACAAGGAACAAGACAAAAACGCCTGCTTTCACCACCTCTATTCAACAAAGTACTGGAAGTTCTAATCAGAGCAATTACGTAAGAAAAAGAAATAAGGGCTTCCTTGGTGGCACAGTGGTTGAGAATCTGCCTGCCAATGCAGGAGACACGGGTTCGAGCCCTGGTCTGGGAAAATCCCACATGCCACGGAGCAACTAAGCCTGCACACCACAGCTACTGAGCCTGCGCGTCTGGAGCCTGTGCTCCACAACAAGAGAAGGCTGCGACAGTGAGAGGCCCATGCACCGTGATGAAGAGTGGCCCCCACTCACCACAACTAGAGAAAGCCCTCACACAGAAACGAAGACCCAACACAGCCAAAAATAAATAAATAAATTCATTTAAAAAAAAAGAGAAAGAAATAAAAGGCATCCAAATTGGAAAGGAAGAAATAATATTTACTTTGTTCACAGATGACATATTATATGTAGAAAACTCTGAAGATTACACAAATACACTATTAGAGCTAATAAACTAATGCAGCAAAGTTGCAGAGTACAAAATGAACACATGGAAATCTGTTGTGTTTCTATACACTAGCAATGAACAATCCAAACAGGAAAGTAGAATAGAGATTACCAGAGGCTGGGGTGAGTAGGGGTGGAGAATAGGGAATTATTGTCTAATGGGTACAGAGTTTCTGTCTGGTGTGACAAAAAAGTTCTGGAAATGGATAGTCATGATGGCTGTACAATTGTGACTGTAGTTCATGTCACTGAATTGTACACTTAAAATGGTTAAAATAGGGAACAAGATAAGAGTGCCCATTCTCAGCACTCCTAGTCAATGTATTTCTGGAAATCTTAGCCAAAGCAATCAGGTAAAAAAAAAAAAAAAAAAAAAAAGGA
>NW_021703778.1:110680419-110700302 GCF_005190385.1 Monodon monoceros
GGAGGGAGGGAGGGAGGGAGGGAGGGAGAAAGGAAGAAAGAAAGAAAGAAAAGGTGTCCAAATAGAAAAGGAAGAAGTAAAATTGTCTGTTTGCAGATGACATAATCTTATATATATAAAACTCTAAAGACTCCACAAAAAAATGTTAAATAAACAAATTCAGTAAAGATTCAGGATACAAAAGCAATAAACAAAAATCTATTGCATTTTCACTAAGAAACTGAGAAATTAAGAAAACAATCTCATTCAATCTCATCAAAAATAATAAAATACTTAGGAATAAATATAACCAAGGAGGTGAAAGATCTATACACTGAAAACTATGAAACACTGATGAAAGAAATTGAAGAAAACACAAATAAGTGTAAAGATATCCTGTTTTCATAGATTGGAATAATTAATATTGCTACAATGTCCATGGTACGCAAAGCCATTCATAGATTCAATGTCATCCCTATCAAAATTCCAATGGCATTTTTCATAGAAATAGAAAAAAAATCCTAAAATTTGTTATGGAACCACAAAAGACTCCAAATAGCCAAAGCAATCTTGAGAAAGAAGAAGAAAGCTGGAGGCATCACACGTCCTGATTTCTAACTATACTACAAAGCTATAGTGATCAAAACAGTATGGGATTGGCATAAAAACAAAGTCATTGATCAGCAGAACAGAATCAAGAGCCCAGAAATAAACCCATGCATACACCATAAACTAATATTTGACAAGGGAGTCAAGAATATTCAATGGGGAAAAGACAGTCTCTTCAATAAATGGTATTGGGAAAACTAGATATTCATACTCAAAAAACTGAAACTGGACCCTTAACTTACACCACTGACAAAAATTAACTTGAAACAGATTAAAGACTAAAATGTAAGATCTGAAACTATAAAACTCATAGAAGAAAACATAGGGAAAAAGCTCCTTGACATTGGTCTTGGCAATGATGTTTTGGAGCTGACACCTAAAGCACAAGAAACAAAAGCAAAAATAAACACGTGGGACTACATCAAACTAAAAAGCTTCTCATAGCAAAGAAACAATCAACAAAATAAAAAGGCAACCTATGGAATGGTAAAAAATATTTGCAAATCATATATCTGATAAGGGGTTAATATCCAAAATATATAAGGAACTCATACAACTCAGTAGGAAAAAACAAGCAAAATCCGATTAAAAAATGGGCAAAGGACTTGAATAGACATTTCTCCAAAAAAGATATACAAATGGCCAACAGGCACACAAAAAGGTACTCAATATCACAAATCATCAGGGAGCCACATATCCGAACTACAATAAGGTATCACCTCATACCTGTTAGAAAAGGTATTATCAAAGAGACAAGAAATAACAAAAGTGAACCCTTGTGCCCTACCAGTGAGAATGTAAATTGGTACAGCCACTATGGAAAACAGTATGGAGAAGCCTCAAAAAGTTAAAAATAGAACAATCATATGATCCAGCAATCCCACTTCTGGGTATGTATACAAAGGAAATGAAATCACTATCTCAAAGAGATATCTGGGCCCCCGCCTCAGCCAGGTGATCAAGGTCAACATTAATAGTCATAAATCGGGCTTCCCTGGTGGCGCAGTGGTTGAGAGTCCGCCTGCCGATGCAGGGGACATGGGTTCGTGCCCTGGTCCGGGAGGATCCCACATGCCGTAGAGCAGCTGGGCCCGTGAGCCATGGCCGCTGAGCCTGTGCATCCGGAGCCTGTGCTCCGCAACGGGAGAGGCCACAGCAGTGAGAGGCCCGCATACCACAAAAAAAAAAGTCATAAATCATGTTGATAGTTTGTGCCCATGACATAATGTGATGAAAATAGCACTTTATTGCTGTGGTCTTCCTCCCAGAAACCTACTGCAGCCTTACTTACAATAGCCAAGACATGTCCATCAACAGATGAATGAATAAAGAAAATATGGTATGTATATACAATGGAATATTATTCAGCCATAAAAAAAGAAAAAAATCCTGCCACTTGTAAGAACATGGATGAACCTTGAAGGCATTATGCTAAGTAAAAAAAGTCAGACAGAGAAAGACAAATAGTGTATGATCTCACTTATATGTGGAATCTAAAAAAAAAACTGAACTCATAGAAACAAAGTAACTGGTGGTTGGTGGGGAAGGGCAGATGGATGAAGGCGGTCAAAAGGTACTTATAATGAATAAGTTCAGCAGATGTAAGGTACAGCATGATGACTACAGTTAACAATACTGTACTCAATACTGCATACTCAATGTACTGCATACTTGAAAACTGCTGAGAGTAAATCTTAAAAGTTTTCACCACACACACACAAAAAGGTAACTATGTGAGGTGACAGCTGTGTTAACTAACCTTATTGTGGTAAACATTCTGCAATATATTTGAATATCTAATCATTACACTGTATACCTAAAGCTTATACTATGTTGTATGTCAATTACATCTCAATAAAGCTGGGAAAACAGCTTTATTTAAAATTAAAAATAGGAACTTCCCTGGTGGCGACATGGCTAAGACTCCATGCTCCCAATTCAGGGGGCCCAAGTTCGATCCCTGCTCAGGGAACTAGGTCCCACATGCATGCCGCAACTAAGAGTTCACATGCCGCAACTAAGGAGACTGAGAGTCGCAACTAAGGAGCCTCCCACAACTAAGACCTCGCACAATCAAATAAATAAATAAAGTAAAAATTAATTTTAATTTTTTTTAAAAATTAAAAACTAAATTAATTTTTAAATTAAATTTTTAAAAAATTTTAAATGGTCTAGTTGACAATAAATTGAATATTCAAATAAAGTACTCTTTTACAGCAAAATTTTTAAGACAGTTAAAATAGTAAATTTTATGTTACATGTATTTTATCACAACAGAAAAAAGAAATGAGTGTATTTGAGAGATTTTGTCATTCCACAACAAATATGCAGTTTTACTGAACCCTTGTCAGCACTGGCAAGTACTTTATTAGAAAACCTATTTATAACAGACTATGTGTAACAAAAATTATTTGTATAAAGATTAGTCATGCAGCACCAGGGATATATGAGGAAAGAACTTTATCAGAATTCCTAAGTACCTCAAAAGTCTATTTCTGATTTAAACAAGGACTACCAAGTGTTTTTTATCGTGTGTGTGTGTGTGTGTGTTGTTATCCTTTATCCGTTACCTTTGGCAATCAAGACACAGTGTGGTCATGCAGGCAGGGCAATTCAAGACAGCATCACTATTTGGAAAAGGCTGTTGTTGTTGACGTGGCCGCTGTATTCCAAAACCATGGTAGCTAGAACAGAAAAAGAAGGTGAAGAGGGGAAACACATTAAAGCCAGATCTTGCTTTCAAATGCCACTCTCCCAATAAAAGAAACCAGTACCCCTTAGAGAAATGGTTGATTCCAGGAATGGGGCATACAAGATGGACCTGGAACATCCTGTAGGGCCAGAAAGTAAGGAAGTGCTCAGAAAGAAAAAACAAAAAACCCACAATGAGACAGGAATGTTAAAGGGGCACAGGAGCCAACTGAAAGAGTTCCCAATGACTGAAGCCAAAACAATTAGAGCATCAAAATAAAGTAGTATTGAATTATAACCAAAATATAAATAAATACCCATGAGTCCATGCTGACATAAATGACTTAATAAATAAATAAATGGGGGAGAATAGACACATCTCCCATACAGAACAATTACAAATAATTTATGAAGATACTCTCCCCTCAAGGAGGAGGAGCATAACTCCAGACTCCTTAAGTCTAGGCTAAACATGTGACATTCTTCCAAAGAGTATGGTACAGAAAGGGGTGGAAAGAGTAACTTTACAGTAGAGAAACCTGACAAATACTACTTCACTATAGTGAACAAGATCGACATTAACAGTCATAAATCACACTGATAGTATGTGCCCTTGATACAAAGTGATGAAAACGGCACTTTACCTCTGTGGTCTTCCTCCCCAAAACCTCTAATTCCAGTCTAATCATGAGAAAAACATTAGATAAATTCCAGTGCTCGCTTCAGCAGCACATATACTAAAATTAGAACGATACAGAGGAGATTAGCATGGCCCCCGTGCAAGGATGACACGCAAATTCACGAAGCATTCCATATTTTTTTATCTATGATTGTTGAATCATTCCATGAAAAGGCACTCTACCAAAAGATCAGCTGGATTGTGTGTTTAACGGATGTGGGAGTGGGGGAGTTGCTTGTTCATCCCTTCAGTTTGCACTTGGAACTCCTTTGATACCTCAGAGTTGGGATGGAGCTGGCCAGCCTGTGAAGACCTCCTTTGGGGGGTGCAGGGAGAATTTTTTTCCCCACTTTTATGAAGTGTTTTTTTTTTTTTTTTGGATGAAGATATGTTGTTTTGTATACTATGCTTTCAAAGTGCTAACTGTCATTATCTAGCGTTATCTTGTTGTTTGTACAGAGCTACACTGGCCTAGCACAGGCAGATGTAGATTTTGTTATACTTGTCATAGCTGTTTTAATAAACTTGAGTTCTGCTGCTGAAAAAGAAAAATTCCAATAGAGGAGCCTCCCACAATATACCTGACCAGTGCTCCTCAAAACTGTTAAGGTCATCAAAATCAAGGAAAGTCTGAGAAACTGTCACAGCCAAGCAAAGCCTAAGGAGACATAACAACTAAATGTAACATGGTATCCCGGATGGGCTCTTGAAACAGAAATGGGTATTAGGTAAAAACTAAGGAAATATGGGGGAATTCCCTGGAGGTCCAGTGGTTAGGACTCCACACTTGCATTGCTGAGGGTGTGGGTTCAATCCCTGGTCAGGGAACTAAGATCCCACAAGCCACGTGGTGGAGAAATAAATAAATAAAGGGTGTCATTTGAAGCCCACTGGGCTTCACTGGGATGGTGCAGGATCAATAATGTGACAGAGATGACTGAGCTTTAAATACAACTGCTACCCAAAGGTAAAACAGGATATTTTTAAAAAAGAGAAAAAAAACCTAAGGAAATCTGAATCAAGTATGAACTTTAGTTAACAATAATGCATCGATTATTAACTGTGACGAATATACCATATTAGCGCATGGCGTTAACAACAGGGGAGACTCGTGCGTTGCTGTTGTTGCGGGGGGTGTGGGCAGTACCATGGCAATTCTCTGCATCATCGGCTCAATTTTTCTGTGCACCTAAAACTATTCTGGCACAGCAGCGGAACTGCCGCCAGATCCACTGCCAGTCCACGCCGCCTGTCGCGCCGCCTGCCCGCCCGGCGTCCACTGCCACTGCCACCGCCATGGGAGTGCAGGCGGAGACCATCTCCCCCGGAGAGGGGCGCACCTTCCCAAAGCGCGGCCAGACCTGCGCGGTGCGCTACACGGGGATGCCTGAAGATGGAAAGAAGCTGGATTCCTCCTGGGACAGAAACAAGCCCTTTAAGTTTGTGCTGGGCAAGCAGGAAGTGATCCGAGGCTGGGAAGAAGGGGCTGCCCAGATGAGCTTGGGTCAGAGAGCCAAGCTATCTCCCCAGACTATGCCTACGGTGCCACTGGGCACCTAGGCATCATCCCACCTAATGCCACTCTCATCTTTGACATGGAGCTTCTAAAACTGGAATGTCAGGAATGGCCTCCTCCCTGAGCTCCCCATTCTTGGATGTGCCATGGAAGGATCTGGTGCCTCCAGATGAGCACAGCGAGTCCATACGGAGCTTTCCCTGATGTTCCACTACACTCTGTATAAATATCTTCCCAGACTGAATGTGTTGTCACCGGCTTTGCTCTTCCCCTTTCTCCTTGTATGTGTGTTGACCTGAACTATATGCCATAAACCTCAAGTTACCCATTTTAGTTTGTTTTCATTTGGGGGTGAACGCTGGGTTTCAGTCCTTTGGATCTAGGTTTCCAGTTACGTATTATTCAAGTATTAACAGCACAAGTAATGGGTTAACTTTAGAATAGGAATTGTTGTGGGGGGGCAATAATCTATATATATATTTTTTTGGATGAAAGTTTTATCTATTATATATTAAACATTCTTGCTGTTGCAACTGCAAAGCCATAGCAGATTTGAGGTGCTTCTGAGGGCCAAATTATTCTCCAAGTTAAGTGACGTCCTCGGGCTGAATTAAAAGCCCTACCCAAAACTAAAGTGGGAAGGGGAGAGCCTTTGCCTCCACTGTCCCACCTCCACCCTCCCCTTAACCCTCTGCCTTTTGAAAGCAGATCGTTTTCACTGAGATGTTGGACACTACAGGTGTCTATCCCTGGGCCAGCCAGGGACCTCTGAAGCCTAATTCATGGCCTGGATTTTTTTTTTCTTTTTCCATCCTCTGGTTTTTCTAATGGATATTTAGGACTTTTGTAATCTCATAGCTATCCAAGCTCCACTTCCTAAATTTTAAGAATTTCAATCGAAAGTTAAATTGAAGGTGCCGTTTGTAGACACAACACCCATGAAAGCCCAGCCATCATAACAAATCCCTGAGTACTGTCTTAAGAAAATGAAGCTGGTCATCACAGCTTCAGCATCTCCTGTTTTTTGATGCTCAGCTCCCCGTGCTGATCTCAGTTTGCTGGCTTCTCCTTCACCCCCTCCCACCCCTTTGCTGTCCTGTGTAGTGATCTGGTGAGAGAAATTGCTGCCTACTCCCGCAGCCCTACCGCTACCCCCAGCACTACATATGAGTTTCATTATTGCAATGAAAGTGCCTTATGCTGGCTTTTCTCATAAAAAAAAAAAAAAACCTAAAAAAAACCCACTATTCTAAAAAATAGTCTACTAATTAAAAACAAAAAAAACCCAATAAAGCTACGTTTAAAAAGCAAGGGTTGGGGCTTCCCTGGTGGCACAGCGGTTGGGAATCCACCTGCCGATGCAGGGGACGTGGGTTCGAGCCCTGGTGAGGGAGGATCCCACATGCCGTGGAGCAACTAAGCCCGTGAGCCACAACTACTGAGCCCGTGTGCCACAACTACTGAAGCCCGCGCACCTAGAGCCCGTGCTCCACAACAAGAGAAGCCACTGCAATGAGAAGCCCGCAGACTGCAACGAAGACCCAATGCAGCCAATAAATAAATAAATAAGTATATTAAAAAAAAAAAAAAAAAAAAAGCAAGGGTTGGGCTTCCCTGGTGGCTCAGTGGTTGAGAATCCACCTGCCAATGCAGGGGACACAGGTTCGAGCCCTGGTCCAGGAGGATCCCACATGCCACGGAACAACTAAGCCCGTGTGCCACAACTACTCAGCCTGCACTCTACAGCCCATGAGCCATAACTACTGAGCCCATGTGCCACAACTACTGAAGCCTGCCTGCCTGGAGCCCGTGCTCTGCAACAAGAGAAGCCACCGCAGTAAGAAGCCCACGCACCGCAATGAAGAGTAACCCCCACTCGTCGCAACTAGAGAAAGCCCGTGCGCAGCAACGAAGACCCAACGCAGCCAAAATAAATAAATAAATAAAAATTTAAAAAAATTTAAAAAAATAAAAAGGGTTGTGGACTCCCCTGGTGGTGCAGTGGTTAAGAATCCGCCTGCCAAAGCTGGGGACACGTGTTCGAGCACTGGCTGGGCAAGATCCCACATGCCGCGGAGCAACTAAGCCCGTGAGCCACTACTGAGCCTGTGCTCTACAGCCCGCGAGCCAGAACTACTGAGCCTGCGTGCCACAACTACTGAAGCCGGTCCTAGAGCCCGTGCTCCGCAACAAGAGAAGCCACCACAATGAGAAGGCCCTGCGCACCAGAAAGACCCAATGCAGCCAAAAAAACAAGAAAAACCCACAACATTGTAAATCAACTATATTTCAATAAGTTATTAAAAAAAAAAAGCAAGGGTTGTAAGCTCTAAGTGCCTAAGGATTTTGGTCTGTTTTGTTCCCTGTTGTATTTCAAGAATCTAGAACAGTGTCTGGCATATAGTAAATTCTCAACAGATATTTGCTGATTTAAAGAATAAAGCATGAATCTGCTTATGAAGACACTAAAGTATAAAAGTATATATTCTTAAAAGGGGCTTATGGAAAACACCTAAAAATTGAACAGCAAAATGCAAATCATTTGGCATTACTTCCTAAACTCTTTAAATATTTGTGAGGAAAAATACTGAGACCATGTGGTATATATTTCATAATTGTTGTTAAATACCTCCAATGCTTAGCAAATTTCAAAACCCAAACCCCAAGAAAATAATCATTCATTCAATAGGTGCTAAGTGCCCATACAGCAGTGTGCAAGATGCTTGGCATACAACATTGAACAAGACAGGTATGATCACTGTCCTTGTGGTGCTTAAAATGTAGTGAATTCATTATTTGAAGCTGGTTTCTGTGGTCTTAAAAGGCAACTACTGCTTGACACAGGAATGTGAATAAGTCAATAAGACGTTATTTCTTCTCAAGATTATGTAAGAATGAAAATACATTCCATCTTACTTCCGTGACAAATTCTGTTACCAGAATAAGGAGCTAGACCGTAAGCTCCTTAATTATTTCAATAGCACTCATAGCACTTAAAACGTTCATTTCACACTGTGAGTGTGAAAAATATTCATCACATAAATGCAAGGGGCAGTTGGAGGAAGTGGTGCACGGGTGAAACTAGGAGAGGAAAAAGGGACAAAGTGGGAGGGTGGAAGCTAAAGGGTGGTACACAAAGACCCACATAACATCACAAGCCCTCTGGGCTTGACATGTACAGATTCCTGGGCCCCACCCTAGCGGAATCAAAACCTCCTCGAATAGGACTCAAGGGTTTGCATTTCATTCTAACCAGGTGATTCTGAAGCACAGCTAGGTTAGGGGAAAATAGCTGTAAGTTGCCCAGCTTTCACTTTTATGATAAATCAGCCTTTATCAAATCAAATTTGAAAATGAGTATGGAGTTTCCTCTTAGGATGATGAAAATGGTTTGAAATAAATATAGGTAGTGGTTGCACAACATTGTGAATATACTAAATACCACTAAATTGTTTTCTTTAAAATGGTTAACATTATGTCATGTGAATTTTACCTCAACTTTAAAAAATCAAATTTGTATACCGTATACTAACGCATATATATGGAATCTAAAAAAAAATAAAATGGGGACTTCCCTGATGGCACAGTGGTTAAGAATCCACCTGCCAATGCACGGGACATGGGTTCAAGCCCTGGTCCGGGAAGATCCCACATGCCACAGAGCAGCTAAGCGCATGCGCCACAACTACTGAGCCTGCACTCTAGAGCCCGCAAGTCACAACTACTGAGCCCACGTGCCACAACTACTGAAGCCCATGCACCTAGAGCCCGTGCTCTGCAACAAGAGAAGCCACTGCAATGAGAAGCCTGCGCACCACACGAAGAGTAGCCCCTGCTCGCCGCAACTAGAGGAAGCCTGCGTGCAGCAACGAAGAACCAACGCAGCCATAAATTAATTAATTAATTATTTTTAAAAAAGGTACTGATGAACCTAGTGGCAGGGCAGGAATAAAGACGTAGACATAGAGAATGAACCTGAAGACATGGCGGGAGGAAGCTGGGGCAAAGTGAGAGTATCATTGACATGTATACACTACCAAATGTAAAATAGCTAGTGGGAAGCTGCTGCATAGCACAGGGAGATCAGCTCGGTGCTTTGTGACCACCTAGAGGGGTGGGATAGGGAGGGTGGGAGGGAGATGCAAGAGGGAGGGGATATGGGGATATGTGTATACATATAGCTGATTCACTTTGTTATACAGCAGAACCTAACACAACATTGTAAAGCAATTATACTCTAATAAAGATCTATAAAAAAATTTTTTAAAAAATCAAATTTGTAAATAATTAAAAACAACAATTCAAGCATTCAAGTAGAAAACATAACATCCATTGTTTATCCACATAAACTCTTTTTTGGCAGTACCACGGCATGCAAGATCTTAGTTCCCCAACCAGGAATTGAACCCGTGCCCCCTGCAATGGAAGCACGGAGTCCTAACCACTGGACCGCCAGGGAATTCCCCACATAAACTCTTAATCTCCAAGTAATTTAAAATTGTTGATTTGAAAAAAGTCAGTTTTGTTTCTTAAAGGGAGAGACTGACTAGCTATAACAGTCTGAATGCGACAACAATCTTTAAAAAACCAATGGCCTAAAGAATATGTGTGTGTATAACTGAGTCACTATGCTGTACAGCAGAAATTAGCACAATACTGTAAATCACCTATACTTCAATTATAAATAAGTAAATAAATTTTTAAAATAAATAAAAAACCAATGGTCTGACTGAAATTTGCTTTTCATTTTTAAGATAAACTATTCAGCAGTTTTTTCACAAACTTAACGCATGTCTGTATAAACATATACACATACACTCAAAATGTGAATATAGCGAAAATCATCTTTTAATCATTTTTCCTAAAGATTCTAATTTTAAATTTAAGTTCTTACCCTCTTCTCTGTGCATCAACCCAGGCCTGATCTCTGTCATCTTTTTCAGGATCATATAGTAATTCATCATTTGTTGGAATTCTGTGTTGTTTCTTCTTCTTTTTCTTGGTCACCTGTGCTAGTTTTGAAAATGTTAACGATATGGCTAAGTATCATGTCTAAAATCCACACCTCTTTTATACAAAATGAAGAAACCTGTTTCCTAAGGTACATATTTTTTCTAGTTATATTTTTCTAAAAAAATATTTTAAACTATTCCTCCAAATAAAGTTCAGAAATGAGTTCAAATAATGAGACGTCAGAGTCTCAAAAAGGCCACTCAAAGTAAGTCAAGAATAGAAACTTTTTTTTTTCGGCCATGCTGCACGGCTTGTGGGATCTTAGTTCCGTGACCAGGGATCAAACCTGGGCCCTGGCAGTGGAAGTGCAGAGTCCCAACCACTGGACCACCAGGGGAGTCCCTAGAAACTATTTTTGATGTCTTAAATTCTCCATAAGTTCTCATACATAAAATGCTACTGAAATCAGAACAAAAATGAATGGAAAAAAAAAACTATGGTCATCCACATACACTAGACCTACTTGGGCAGGTCAATGTTAATGTAACAACATATAAAAATATAAAATTGTTTACCATATAAATTTGTTATTTGTGTATTCCATCATAATTACTGATATAATTTAGCTTTAGCTCTTGTCATTGTGTTCAACTTTGCTCAAATTTATACAAAATCAATTCCAAAGAACAGAGAGATTGATTGATTTAAAAAAAGCAACAAGTTAGGGAAAATTCTGCAAGAGAGTAAAATCTAGAAACTATCTGCAGTTGTGAAAGCAAATGTTGCTGTGCTAAAGAACCTGAAGGAAGAGGGGGCCAAGAGCCCTGAGGAAAGAGATACTGAGTCAGGACACACTCTTCCTCTCCCCAGACATGCCGCTGCAGCACCACCCTCAGTCCCTGTCCTCAGGTGTGTTCCCATCTGTTCTTATGCGCAATCCTGCTTTTGTTTTCACATCAACTGCCTGCAATTTCTTAAAAGATGAAACTCAAAGGGAAAACCTAATATCAAATAATTGCTAGGTAAACCTTCCTTCATAAAATATAACTGCTAAACCTGGTAAACATGTTACTTACCTGCTTTGTCTTCATCCTCAGAATCAGAATCAAAATATATATCATCATAGTACTTTGTCGGAGCTGTTCCAACTTTCCCATTTCCTGAGGAAGACCCTAGTCAAGCCATAAGGGAAGTTTAAAAACTGAATCATACTGGATTGGCAAGGAAAAAAACTCCATATATTCTTCCATCACTTCAAAGTGATATCAACTCATTCCCAATTTCATTTGGGTGGAAGAATACTTTCACATCAATGACTTACTGGATTTCTGTGCCCTATGCAATTACAGAGAACTTCCCCTCCTTGAATAACTGTTCCAAATCATGAGAAAGTTATTCTCTCTCCCTTCCCACAAAGAGACTGAAAGCATATATAAATAATGATAAAAGCACATCTAATTAAATAAAATAGCCATATTTTCACATTGCCGGCATATATCTCTCTACCTTTCAGCCATGCAGTATACTGTGGAGAACAGAATAAACATCTTGTTTTAAGGAACTTTAGAAGAAAGAGGATAAGAGCTCTACAAAGAGTCAGGCAGAATGAGTCAAGGACACATTCTTCCTCTCCTCAGCTGTGCCTAGTGCCATGACATCACCTATACTTATGCCATCATATGCCTGCATCCCTAATTCTTCGTCTTAATTAACATCTGCTTTTGCTTTTATCATTATTACATATGCTTTCAATTCTAAACAGTTATATATAGCATAACAACATGGAAACCAATTCTGAGGAGTCCTACCTTCACAAACAAGTTTTCGAGTCAGATATATTTTACATAGAAACCAAGTATCAAAATGAAGTATGTTTCATTACTTACTAAAATGAGACAGGAATTTGTGGTGACACATCATTCAACCTGCTATATCAGTGCCATATAACCTTAAATATACTTCTATAAGCTAGTGTGTCTTTTTTTCTTTTATCCTGAGGTAAAAATTACAAAAGGAAATCATACAAGTAAACAATGCTAAACAGTCTCTTTCCAGCAACACAGGAAACTTCTTCACTAGCAATGAAAGAAAACTACGCTCAGGTTGCCAAGCACATTTATTCATTCATTCAATAAGTATTTACTGAGTACCTACTGAAAGTGCTGGGGCCATAACAGAGCACAAATAAGGGTCCCTGCCATTATGGAACTTAGAAAAATATCTATATGAAAATCTAACTAAAAGTTTACCTGTTTCTAGAGAGGATAACTTGTCCTCCATTGTTTTTATGGTGGAATTTAATTCAGCTTCCATTTCTTTTTCAAATTCATCTTCACTAGAGGATTCACTTTCTCCAGTAAGACATTCTCTGATAAGTTTTCGTTTTTGCTCGGGAGTTCCATGTAAAAGCACATCCACCTCATCTTCAGAACTAGAACACATTTAAATCATAAAGAATATAAATATTAAAGAATTAAAATAACTTCAAATGCCTATCATCTCACTGCCCAACAAATTTAAATTTTATAAGGTTACATTTGATTCAGCTATCATTACATACAGCTCTTCTCACTTGATAGTTCAACCATTTCTGCATATTTCCAAATATATTTTTTAACGTCTGCATAACATTTCCCCTTGCAGATGCTGTACAGTTATTTCTCTTCGCTATTAAACACTACAATGAATATCTCCGTATATATAATTTTGTTTCTGTTGATTTCCTTAGGTTAAATGTCTAAAATTAGATGCAAACGTCTTCCTGACTTCTAGAATTATCACACTACTTTCCAAGAGTACTGCACCAACTCATAATTCCATCAGCAATGAAAAATTTACCTCACAGAACTGGGAGTTTGTTTTAAACTCTGGATACTTAAATAAAACTTAATATATGTAACAAATAGATAGCTAATACATCCACACAAAATGTAACAGACAGTAAGTAAATATTACAGTTTAAAAGGCATAGTGCTACGGAGAACTAAAAAGAGAGAGAGGGCTAAGTTATATTCCAAATTCTCCTGAGCAATTTCTGCCAATTTCCTTGGCCTTTTGTGCCTGGGTTTCCCCATCAATAGCAGTATGACAGAATTAAATGAGATATCAGAAGGAATGAAATGTTATCAAGATGAAATGCCTAAGACTTTTCTACTATAATCAATAGTACACACATAATGTTCAATTATTCATGATCTGATGAGCGGTTACAGACTATTCCTGGGTTTTGCTTCTCTATTTTTCTCTTCTACAACAATGCTTGTGAGCCTCAAGCAGAAGGTAAATAAGAAAAATACAATTCACACCAATCAATTTTGCTAATGATAGAGGACTTATCCAGATTCTACTTCCAAGAAAATTCCCCATCTGACATTCCTCATCCTGACCAGCATGCTCCCTTTCTCCATTACCACTATATTCACTCAGGTCCTCTTTTTTTTTTTTTTTTTACATCTTTATTAGAGTATAATTGCTTTACAATGGTGTGTTAGTTTCTGCTTTATAACAAAGTGAATCAGTTATACATATACATATGTTCCCATATCTCTTCCCTCTTGCGTCTCCCTCCCTCACTCAGGTCCTCTTAACTCTGCCTGTACCACCATGGCCTAAGGATCTCCAGGTCTCAAAACTCTTCTGCTTCTTTCCACCCTTAACCCTGCTGCCAGAATGTTATTCCTAAAGAACTCTCATCACATCACTACCCAAATCCAAAAGAAAATCATCCATGACCAAAACTCTAAGTACAGCATTCAAAAGAACCTTCCACAATCTGGTTTCAACCTATCTTTCCAGCCTTACCTCTCACTACTACCCTTGAACTACCCCAGTACTCTTCAACTGGGGGGCAATTTTGCCCCCCAGGGAACATTTGGCATAGCTAGACATATTTTTGATTATCACAACTGGGAGGTGGGAGGAGGGGTACTGGCATCTAGTGGCATATTTACTGCCTGCTGTAAAAGAGGTGGATTCTCCAAGCTCAAGTGGTCCTCAGCCATGGTACCAACCCAATGAATGTGTAGCACCCATCTGGGCCTCTCCATGTAATCCCTACAGGAGTTGGGAAGTAAGAGCAACCAACACAAACATGATGCTCATGCTGTATGCTCTGCTGTCAGGTGTCTCCAACTCAGAAGACTCATGTGTTCTGCCAGCTTCCATGAAACAGTACTACGCTATAAAAGATTCACTTCTAGGTATGGTAAAATCAAATCCTGAGAGACACCTCTTAAACACCTCTCTAACACAATCTCCCTTTTTAAAATGAGCATTCGATTCAGAGCCTTGAGCGGGCAATACTGCCTAATAACACTGTTTTGTTTTCAAAGTATTTATTTTTACCGTTACCTTACCAGTAGCAACTGTCACAGGAATATAAAGCCTCTTTAAAGACATTTAACTACATGGGAATTCCCTGGTGGTCCAGTAGTTAGGACTCCGTGCTTCCACTGCTGGGGGCCCAGGTTCAATCCCTGGACGGGGAACTAAAATCCTGCAAACCGTGAGGCCAAAAAAAAGACATTTAACTACAAAAATGTAAATTAACTTAAAGAAAAAGATTAATTAAATAATAAGAGGGGTGAATACCGGGATGGTAATGGCAGAATAGCTCAAGTTCAGGAAACACTGAATCCAATCAAACTGAATTACTAATTGAGGCCTAGGTCCAGTTTCACAAACTGGACCCATTAATTGAAATTCTTCATAAGGGAATCTTGGAATCCATCCTCATTCCCCACAACAGAAATCTTCAGAGCAGTGTGATCTCCCATGCCTATAATCCCTCCTCAGGATAATATAAGGAAACATTGTGGCTGAAAGAAGGACAGTTCCACTGAAAGCTTAGTTGTACAGAATGTTTTAAAGTTTATGAACAGGATCTGCTGACAGCTTAAAAAATGGCTAAATTTTCCTGGAAATCTCTTGTCAACATAACTGCAATTTTCCTCCAGATGGGATTAATCCCTCCCTTCTGGAAATTCCCATAGAACTTCATCTGTGACTATCCCAGGTCATCTTCTTCTACAGTGGTCTTCTGAGATACACGTTTACTTCCGAGACATATATCTTCCGAGATATATTTATCTTATGTCCCCTACTTTACCGTTAAACCTGTCAAAGACAAAAATCTTATGACTGACCTTTGTAGCCCACAGCAAGCATACAATAGGTGCTCAAAAAAAAAAAGTTAAATACCCCCTTATTTCTGTTTATTGCAGTTTAGTCTCATGATGGTCACTTCACAGTAACTCCCATGTGCCTCACAACATACTCGTGATATACTTATTATACCTCCATTTTATAGATGAGAAACCGACGATAAAGGACTTGCCTTCGGTCACAGTGCTAGTAGCTGCAGAAGCAGGATTCGATTTCACGGTTTTTGAATCTTACGCCTAATTCCAGAATGTGCCCCTTACCCGCGCCAGTGTCGGTCCCGCCTCCCCCGTGGCTACGCGACCTCACCAGACCCCCCTCGGCCTCCCACAGGCGACAGCGAGGCGCGACAGGGGTCCGAACCGTTGGACAGAGGATCCGCACGGGTCCGGCAAGCGCAGCGAGAGGGGGAGGCCTCGGCCTGGCCTCGGCCCGAAGCCTCGGGGACCGGGGCGGGGTAGGGGCCTACCTGCTCAAAGCCGGCTCCTCGTCACTAGGCTCTTCAACTGCGTAGGGGTCATAGTCATCTTGGAGGCGGTTCATGGCTGCCTGCCCCCTCCGATACCGTCCACAGGCGTCAACAGAGTACCTGCTTTCTCCGCAAGTCCCTTTCCTAAAGCGCTCCAGCACCACTTCCGCCCGCACGTTCTCGCCCTCACTGCGCGCCTGCGCAGATCTTCCAAGCGAGGGGCTGGAGGAGGAAGCGGGGGAGGGGCCGCGAGAAGGGGCGGGGAGGGGAGGAGGAGGGGCGTAGGGGGAGGGGCGTAGGGGAGGGGCGGAGGAGGGGGAGGTGGCGGGGAGATCAGTAAGTTTTATATATATATGTATGCGTATATATATATATATATGTATGAGTGTATATATATGTATGCATATATATATATAGAGAGAGAGAGAGTTTTGGCCATGCCCTTTGGCTAGTGGAATCTTAGTTCCCTGACCAGGGATTGAACCCAGGCCCATAGCAGTGAAAGCGCGGAGTCCTAACCACTGGACCGCCAGGGAACTCCCTTCCCTGGTTTTCAACTATTGTTCCACCCAACTCTTTTTCGAGGTACAATACTCTCCCATGAGTCACAGTGATGTGAAGGAGACACTTGTTGGGGAACCCATTTTTCCTTTTCTGAGAATGGTGGCCCTCCTCAAGGATGTGCCCTTATATCCATATTCATTCTGATGCACAAAAATTGAGTCATTACTTATTTACTCCCATAAACTTAAAATTAAGAATTAGAGATTCTGGGACTTCCCTCCCTAGTGGTGCAGAGGTTAAGAATCCGCCTGCCAATGCAGGGCACACGGGTTCGAGCCCTGGTCCGAGAGGATCCCACATGCCGCGGAGAACTAAGCCTGTGGCCCACAACTACTGACTGAGCCTACATGTCACAACTACTGAAGCCCGCGGGCCTAGAGCCCGTGCTCAGCAAAAAGATAAGCCACCGCAATGAGAAGCCCGCACCCTGCAGTGAAGAGTAGCCCCCGCTTGCCGCAACTAGAGAAAACCCGCGCAGCAACAAAGACCCAATGCAGCCAAAAATATAAACAAATAAATAAATGAATTTATTTAAAAAAAAAAAAGAATTAGAGATTCTAAGGAGTTGGCTGTAATCCTACAACTGGTAACAGAACAAGTAAACTCAGGGGCTGAGCCTGCCATTTTTGGTGGCTGCTTGGGGGTTACATATGCTAATGATGAGCAAGCAAAGAAAAGCACGAGTATGTAGCAAACTGAAACAGAGGCTTTCCCTGAGCCCCTTGTCAAAAACTGTAAGCCCTCAACCCCACCCTCTTCTCTCCATCCCATCTTCTCTAACCCTAAATCCACTTTTCCCCCTTCAACTTCATGTTACTTATTTGTTTGCTTACTTCTGTCTCCCTCTTCCATTTCTCTATCGCTGCACAAAAACATCACCCCAAAACTTAAGAGCTTTAAAACAAAAACACTCATCTATTTTTATCCAAATCTGCAGTTTTGAAAGGCATTACCCTGATCCCCAATGTCTAGGGTCTCGGTTTGGGACTAAAACCTGAGCATGTCTCTTTTCCATGCATCGTTCTCCACAAAGCCTTGGGCTTCTGTTGAAGGAGATGATTGGTGGGCTGTGACCACTGGTTGATCTTTTTTTTTTGCGGTACGCGGGCTTCGCACTGCTGTGGCCTCTCCCGTTGCGGAGCACAGGCTCTGGACGCGCAGGCTCAGCGGCCATGGCTCACGGGCCCAGACGCTCCGCGGCATGTGGGATCTTCCTGGACCGGGGCACGAACCCGCATCCCCTGCATCGGCAGGCGGACTCTCAACCACTGCGCCACCAGGGAAGCCCCAACTGGTTGATCTTTGAGCTGGACTCAGGCAATCAAGTTTCCTCACCTGCTCCCCTATCCTTGCAATGTACACTTTGCCTCCTGTTCCCCTCCTGTTCCTCCCCTGTTCAGACAGTGGGAGCTGTCCGAATGATGAAGCCTTGAGGGAGTAGGGTGTTGTTGAGACCATCTGGACAGTATACCTGACAACCCAGTTAAGGCTTCTGTATAAACTTTTAAGAATTGGCTGGGGGACTTCCCTGGTGGCACAGTGCATAAGACTCTGTGCTCCTAATGCAGGGGGCCCAGGTTCGACCCGTGGTCAGGGAACTAGATCCCACATGCATGCCGCAACTAAGGAGCCAGCGAGCCGCAACTAAGGAGCCCACCTACTGCAACTAAGACCCAGCGCAACCAAAATAATTTTTTTTAAAAAAAGAGATCTTTAAAAAAAAAAAAAAAGAATTGGCTGGCAGGGATAGAGATCTTCTACTCTTTCAGCACCCAAAACAATCCTAGTAAGTTCCCTTGCCTCTTAAACCTGCCTGCCTCTTTCTTTACTCTCTCCTTAGTGAGGGAGGGGAGACAGTTTGTAAACCAGCAGCTTCCTCACAACATGGCAGCCCCAGAGTTGTCAGCTTTCTCACTCACAGCTCAAGTCTCCCACACAGGGTTCTCAGAGGCCCAGAAGGAAGCTGCAAGCCTTCTGCTGACCTAACCTCAGAATCCCCTGAACATTACTTTGGCCTCATGCTGTTGGTCAGCCTAGTCACTAAGTCCAGATTCCAGGAGAGGGGTAGATATACCTCTCAATGGGCAGAATAGCTGGGATATAAAAGGTCTCAGTTTACAGTCTTAAAAATTGTGTTTGGAATTCCCTGGTGGTCCGGTTGTCAGGACTCCGCGCTTCCACTGCAGGGGGCCCAGGTTCAATCTCTGGTCGGGGAGCTAAGATCCTGCAAGATGCCTGGCACGGCACAAAAAAATAAACAAAAGTGTGTTTGTCTCACCGTCTAAAAACAAAATGAGAGTTCAATGAATTAAATGGACTATTTCAGAACTCGTGAATTGACTATAAAACATAATCGACTGTTTTTAACAAATTTTAAGTGTTTTAAATGTTTCAAGTGTTTTAAAATACTTTGTGGGGGAGTTCCCTGGTGGCCTAGTGGAGTCAAGCTTTCACTGCCTGACCCAGGGTTCAGTCCCTGGTCGGGGAACTGAGATACCATAAGCCACGCGGCACGGCCAAAATAAAACAAAAAACTTTTGTGTTTGCCGGTATTATATACTTAACTCCAGCACTGCACAATTTACAAAGTGGAAGAAGTTTGTAGCAATACTTTGCCCTGTTTAATTCAGTGTTAAAATCTTGACTTTTTTCCTTTAGTTTTCACCAGGTTTAGTTGTTGTGTGTTTTGAAGCAGTTCATGTGTTGAAGTAGTTGATGAGACGCTACCTCAAGAGGACGCCACGAACAAAACGATCGCTTTTAAGTTGATTGGGGAAATCTTACCACGTAAATGCTTAATGGGGGTGGGGAGGAGGGAAAGGTCCTCATAATAACCATGCCTAGTGGGGATGACTTCGGTCGGCTGCGAAACCAAAACCAGAAGGTGAGACCAGACCCGAGCCCCGACTCACACCCTCAAATGCCTGGCACCAGGCGCCCCGAACTCCAGCCATCCCCATCGCCCCTCCGGGTCCCGATTCTTCGCCGCGCACCCACGCCACCTGGACCACCAACGGCGACGTGTCTCCGCTGGGAATTAGAAGGTCCCACATCCACCACAGAGGACGTGGTGTACATCTAGAGAAACCTGGAGGTCAAGGAAACCTGTCCTAGGCTCTTCGAGGCCACACAAGCCAAAGAGAAAGTAACAAACTAGAAACCCGCCTGAGGGCTAACTACCCCCAAACAGTGATTTCTCAATGGAAATGACAAGGTTCACTCGACCTGTCTGCCTATTTCTCGACCATAAAAGACAATTATTG